>NW_028324302.1:2327500-2560000 GCF_058129835.1 Hydra viridissima
TCCATTGTAGGAGGACAAGTCAACAAAAAACTAGCATTAAAAGCAGAGAAGCATGAAAAGATCAAAGTGTTGGCAGAGTCGAAATTGAATACGATTAGCGAGCACATTTCCAAAGCGTTGATGGATGGAAAAATAAACGATTCAGAGTTTCAATTGATTATTGATGAGCTTCAAAAATTTAAATCCTTGATGGAGGAAATACGAACCAAAACCAAAAAGGGGATAGATGAAGTTACTAAAGAAAACTTGATCCAAAAAGGACGAGAAGACGCGATTCAAACGTTTAACAATTTGTTTAAGAAAGGATCAACGTAGTCGTAAAAACCAATTTATGTATTTTTCCACGTATTTTAAGAAAGGATCAACGTAGTCGTAAAAACCAATTTATGTTTTTTTTTCCACGTATTTTAAAAAGATGTTTTTCTTTAAAATACAAGACCTGAATAAAAGGGATGAAATTGTGAAAGAAATTAATGACAACATTTCAGATACGAATTTTCAAGCTGATGTGAGCAAGCTATTTAAACCCATCATCGAGAGCAATGAAAAGATGCTTAAAGGAAAATTTGTATCCAAAATGCCTTTTGAAGTGAACAAAGTTGGAGATAAAATGTACATTGGAAAAATGGAGGTTGAAATAGATGGAAATGATATCATTGTCGGTGAAGAAAAGTATAATGGAACAAAAGGTCTTTGGGAACTGATGACTGAATTAACAATACCAAAGAGCTATACCGATGAAGATTTGCAAAATTATGAAAAAATTTTAATGGATAGTGATGCTATAAGATCTGATTCGCAACCGCATAAACCGAAATCATCAAGAAGACCAAAGTATCAACAACTTATTGCTCCTATTTGGGAAAAAATGATGCGTATTGAAAAAGGTAAAAAAGGTAGTGGTGTCATTATTCTTCCGAGCGATCCTAATGCGTTGGTGGAAAAGCTTGAATTGAGTATTGCTGCATGGCATGCTGGGAATAAAGAGTCAAGAAATGTGGCTGTTGCTATTTGCGATGAGCTGTTGAGACAAGGAGAGATTAATAAAGAGGAATATAAATCGTTAATGAGCACTATTGATAAAATTATTTAAAAAAATTGTTTTATTTAAAAAAAATGCTCATTGTGAACAAAAGAAGATATGTGAAAAAGAACGTTGTTGGTGGAGGTGGTATTGTAGACATGATTAAAAATTTCATGAAAAGAGCAGCTGCGTCAAGTGTGTCAAAAGCAACAGTGAATTTGCTTAAAAATGCTGCAACAAGTAAAATTGGGCAAGAAGCGATTACAGCTGCAAAATCTGCTGGGACAGAGTTAGCCCTTTCAGCCATCTCCGCTGCTAAAGACGTGGCTATTGATAAAGGTAAAAAGACCATTGAAAAATTAAAGACTGGTTCATCTATTCAAATTAAGAAAATGTCTAAAAAGAACGCGATTCGAATTCAAGACCTGGTGAAAATGGGGCAGGGCATGAAAATAGTATGAAGATAGCATTCTATTGCGATGACTTGTTATAAACTTGCAATGTCTTGCAATGAGAGACATTTAAATGAATTAAATAATTTTTTTTATTATATAAAAAATGATAAGTACTGAGCGATTAAGAGTTACTGAGAACCCAGAGTATGATATTGGTATTGAAAAAGTTGATTTTTTTGAGTACCTTCCAACCAATCTCGATTTAAATTCTTCAGGCACGATTACTTTTGAGATTGACTGTCAATCGATTCAAACAGTACCATCAGAGGCTTACATTCTTATTGAAGGAGTGTTGAAAAAGAGCGATGGAACCTTTTACGATGCTAAAGACAACATTGCACTGGTGAACAACGCTTTGATGTATTTGTTTAATGATGTGACTTATGACTTGTCGGGAGAGCAAGTGGAAAGAGTGATGTATCCAGGTCCAGCCACCACCATACTTGGATTGATGAAATATCCTTATGGATTTCAGTTTGCTGATGGATTAAAACAGATGTGGTATATGGATACGTCAAATCTTGTTGGAAATTCAGGATTCAATGTTAGACGAGACCACTTGTTTGCAGACACTACATCCGTTGGAGCTTTTTCGTTTAAAATTCCGTTGAAGCACATTTTTGGATTTTGCGAAACCTATGACAAAGTTGTTTATGGGTTTAGGCATACCATCACCTTTACAAAGAAAGAATGTGATGATGCGATTTATAGAGCGGAGAGCGTTAGTGGAGGAATGATCAACCTTAAAAAATTCAGACTTTATATGCCTCGCGTTGAATTGGATATTTCGAAAAAGACTGATTTCATGAATTTAATAGCTCAAAAAATTCCCATTCAAGTGGCTTATAAATCAAACAAATGTGAAAGACAGCTTATTCCAGCCGGTCAAACAGAATTTACCTGGTCGCTTGGAAGAGTCACTGACAAAAGCATTCCAAGATTTATCTTGTTCGGACTTCAGACAAACAGAAATTCCAGTCAAACAGTTAATCCATCACTATTTGACCATTGTGATGTTAGCAATTTTTACGTGACTGTTAATGGAATAAAGTATCCAAATTACAATTACGACTTGAATTTTGGAGAAAAGAGAGTGGTCATGGCTTATTCAGATGCGTTCTCTTTTGATGATAAATATTACGGTACAAATGAACTTGTTTGTCAATCTGGGTTAAGCTTGCTTGAATATATAAAATTATATCCGTTGTTCTTTGTGGATATCAGCAAGCAAAAAGAAAGAGTGGCGTCGGAAACAGCTGAATTAGTGGTAAACCTTAAATTTCGAACTTCAACTATTGCAAATACCGTTATTTTTGCAGTGGTTATTTCTGACAAACTGCTTAAATTTGTTTCAGATGGAACCAACATGACTGCTGTTTATTAGTTTTTTTATCTGAATAAAAACGGATAGCAAAACGGTAAAAGAATTGCGTGAATTAGGTAAAAGCCATGCGATAAAAGGTTACTCGGAAATGAAAAAGGATGAGCTTGTGAAAGCAATAAAAAACACAAGACCAGTCATTGGAGAGTATTCTAAAGAATCATGATTTTTGAATTGACTTAAAAAAAATCTTGGTATAATAAAAATGAGATATACAACATCGTATTTGAAAAATTTGTTGAATGAAAACGGTGTTAGTAAAACAGCAGATGATTTAATAACGTTGATGATGCTTGCGGTTGAAAATAATTTGATCAGTAAAGATGAGATTTTAGAAAGAGCAAAAGAAAAAAAAGTAAAGCCTCCTCCAAAAGAAAAAAAACATGTTGATCCGAAATGGGAATGGCTTAGTTTAGTTAAGAAAAAACCCATCACTGTGAGAATAACCAACATTGAAACGGGTGAGGTGACTGAATACAAGTCTCTTTACAAAGCGATGGCAGGGACTGGACGTGGATGGAGATATTTAGAGCGTCGAGATGGAAAGGTGGATGATGGAATCAAGATTGAATTTTTAAATTCTGAAAAGCTTGAAAAACGTAAAAAGCAGCAAAATTGATTTTTTAACTTTTAACATGTTAAAAAATTGACTTAAATAAAATTCTTGGCATAAATAAAAAGATGGAGAGGAAGTATGTGATTGAATTTGATACCATAGGTCATGCGCATCTGTTTGATGAAGAAAAAGAAATTCATGCGACTGGATGTGAATTTACTGCACATGACGAGTGGGGAAGAAAGTATACGATTAGATTTGATGAAATGGGTCAAGCACATGTATACGACTCAATAAGCGAAATTTTTGCCAATTATCTTGTTTCATAAGTTTTTAATTCTCCCGCGAAAAGAATTAAAAAACGATAAAAACTTTTCGAAGAAGAAAATATGCTGAAAGTGTGCCAAGATTTAAAAAAATTGAATTGACTTAAAGAAAATCACGGCAGAGATAAAATGAGTATCTATTCTTCAAAACCAGATTTAATTGCTAAAGAGCGAAAAATTGAATGCACCGAAAAAAATTTTCTTTCCCTTAATAAAATGGGTGATAAAACTGATGCTAAAAAGCAAAAAGCAAAAACTACCGCCAAAGAGCGAAAAATTGAAAGTGGCTTAAACAAAAATCTTTCCGTAATAAAAATGGAAAGTAAAACTGTGAAAGAATTAAAAGAAATTGCTAAAGAGGAGAAAATAAGAGGATACTCTAAAATGAGAAAGAAGGAACTTATAATGGCTTTGCAGCCTCCTAGAGTTGTCTCTGCTCCTGCTGCTCTTCGTAGACGAACGACTGAGGCAAGACCTTTGCCTGTTAATCCTACCGTGGTGAGGTTTGTTCAACCACCTGTAAAAGTTTCTGTAAAACCGACAAAAGTTTCTATAAAGCCTACAAAAGTTTCTGTAAAACCGACAAAAGTAAGGATTGTTGTTGGATCTGAAAAACCTGTGCCAGCTCCTCGTCCTGCAGCTAAAAGACCTGTGACAGCTCCAAGACCGAGGTCTAGCGACTTGATTTCATTCAAGCCTTCTTCTCTCTTGCAAAATCAGACGACAAGAGATGAACCCTCTATTCTTGATACATCAGTCGAGGATTCAACAAACGTTATTACACCTAGACCGGTTCCTACACCAAGACCTGGTTTATTTTCAACTCTGACAAAAGCTACAAAAAGTGTGGCGTCCTATGTTAAAACTAAGTTAAATGATGTTAAAGAATGGGTGGAGCCTTACGTTCCCGAAGTAGTCAAGAATCAGGTAAGCAAAGCAGCGAACAAAATCGATGAAAAGATAAAGTCTATCAAATCGCTTGTATCAAAAACAGAGTATAAACAACCTGTACCAAAACCAAAGCCATTTACAGTAAAGTTTAAAATGACTGAACATTCAGCGGAGGGTTCTATGAGACAATTTTCTTATAGACCTTCTTCTCGATATAACGATCTTGCATCCTTTTTTAATTTGGTGAGAGAGTCTGCTATTCAAACCATGGAAGGGGGGAGAAACACCAGAGTAAGAATTATTTTAACGTGCGAAATGAAATCTGTAAGCATGATGACTGGTGCAGAAGTGACTCGGGAAGCAAGCTTTTCATCAAGATCAGAGATTGTTCTAGCAACTACAAATGTAAGAGAGCTCATGGGTGAGATGGAAGAGAAAGTCTTGGAAAGTAGTGTCAAATACAATGCTTTAGGATCTAATAGTATCCTGTCTAAGATTATAAGGATGGACATTAACTTTACTGATTATGAGCCTATTAGCGGTTCTTCCTACATGGAGTTGCCTAAAGAGCTGAAAGACAAAAAGACAATCATCAACATGGAAAACAACGACAATCAATGCTTTAAATGGTCAGTCGCTCGAGCGTTGAATCTGAAAAATACGCATAACGAAAGAATTGACAATGATCTTATTTTAAAATCAGAAGAGCTGAATTGGGATGGAATGGAGTTTCCTGTCAAGATCGCTCAAATTAAAAAGTTTGAGAAAAATAATCCTGACATTAACATTAACGTCTTTGGGTATGAAAATGAAAAACTTTATCCTTTGCGAATATCTGAATTTGTTGATCGAAATCACTGTGTTGATTTGTTGTTTATTTCAAACGAAGACACTGACCATTACTGTCTTATTAAAAGTTTAAGCAGGTTATTGTCTACACAAACATCAAAAGGTAAAAGAAAACAACATTATTGCAGAAATTGCTTGCAAGGCTATGATCAAGAAGAAAAGCTTCAACAGCATCAACCTTATTGTTATGACAACGATGCAGTAAGAATCGAACTTCCTAAAGAAGGGACGACTGTTCAGTTTAAAAACTATAACAAGTCTATGAGAGTTCCATACGTTGTATTTGCTGACTTTGAAAGTTTTATCAAACCCATCGAGGATAACACTGAATATAATAATAAAGAGTCATACACCAAACAATACCAAAAGCACGTTCCAAGCTCCTTCTGCTATTATATCAAATGCTTTGACGATAACCTTTACAAGGGAAAACCAGTCATGTACACAGCTGAAAGCGATGAGGATGACGTAGCTCAAAAGTTTATAACCATGCTTGAATCAGATCTTATAAAGATTCTTAACAAGATTGATTTAATAAAAAAGAAAGTCATGACTGTTAAGGATGAGAAAGATTATGAATCTGCAACCCTATGTCATATTTGCGAAAAAGACCTTAACGGTGACAAAGTCTTAGACCACTGTCATTTGACTGGAAAGTATCGAGGAGCTGCTCATAACAAATGCAACTTGGATTATAAACTTCCAAAATTCATACCCATCATTTTACATAATTTGTCTGGCTATGACAGCCATTTGTTCATCAAGAAATTAGGTGGAAAGCTTAATTGCATACCCAACAATGAAGAAAAATATATCAGTTTCTCGAAAAAAATCAAAGTGAGAGAATTTACTGATAAGAAAGGTAAACTTCAGGAAGTATGGAAAGAGCTAAGGTTTATCGACAGCTACAGGTTCATGAGTTTCAAGTTAGAAGATCTAGCTAAAAATCTAAACAACGACCAATGCAAAAACGTTGCTCAATATTACTCTGGAGAAAAGTTTGATTTATTAAGAAAAAAAGGAGTTTACCCTTATGACTGGGTGGACTCGATTGAAAAGTTCTCCGAAACGCAATTGCCTCCTATTGAATCATTCTATTCCAAACTGAATGATGAGGGAATAAGCTGTGAAGACTATGCGCATGCTCAAAACGTTTGGGATGTATTTGGATGTAAAACGTTTAAAGATTATCAAGAACTGTACAACATGTCTGACGTCTTGATACTTGCTGATATCTTTGAAAATTTCAGAGACACTTGCATGGAATATTACAAGCTTGACCCTGCTTGGTATTACACCTCACCTGGTTTGGCTTGGGATGCTATGTTAAAGCTAACTGGAATTCAGTTAGAGCTTCTGTCTGATATTGATATGCTTAATATGATAGAAAAAGGGATACGTGGTGGAATTTGCATGATCAGCAAACGACATGGAACTGCTAACAACAAATACATGCCAGACTATGATCCTTCAAAACCTTCTAAATTCATTCAATACTTAGACGCAAATAATTTATATGGATGGGCTATGTGTAAGCCTCTTCCTTTTAGAGGATTCAGATGGATGACTGAAGAGGAGCTCGCTAATTGGAAATCCATGCCTTGTATTCTCGAAGTGGACTTGGATTATCCTAAAAGTCTACACGATTTACACAACGACTATCCTTTAGCTCCTGAAAGACTAAAAATTAATAAAGTGGACAAGCTCGTTCCTAATTTAAACAACAAAGAAAAATACGTCATTCATCATGAAAACCTAAAACTCTATGAACGACTTGGATTGATCACTACTAAAATTCATCGAGGTGTTACCTTTGAAGAAGAACCTTTCATGAAACAATACATCGATCTCAACACCACATTAAGAGCAAAAGCTAAAAACGAGTTTGAAAAAGAATTTTTTAAACTCATGAATAACTCTGTCTTTGGAAAAACCATGGAGAATATTCGAAAGCATGTTGATATTAAACTAATCACCACAAGAAAAGAAGTCTTAAAATTGTCAAGAAAACCTAACTATGATAGAAATACCATTTTTGATGAAAACCTTGCAGCGGTTCATATGAAAAGAACAAAACTCTTTTACAACAAGCCTGTTTACTTAGGACTAAGCGTTCTAGACATCAGCAAAACCCTCATGTATGAACATCACTACGACTACATGAAACCTAAATACGGGGATAAGCTGAAATTACTCATGACTGACACTGACTCGCTCTTTTATGAAATAGAAACGGAAGACTTTTACAAAGACATTGCTAACGATCTTGAAACCAAATTTGACACAAGCAACTTTTCTAAAGACCATCCTGCTATTGAAAACGCTGGGTTTAAAGTAGGGTTAAATAATAAGATTATCGGCATGTTCAAAGACGAGGCCGGTGGAAAACTAATTAAAGAGTTTGTTGGGCTTCGTCCTAAGCTCTACTCTTACAAAACATATGAAAAAGAAGAGAAAAGATGCAAAGGGGTTAAAAATAAAGTCGTTCAAAAACACATCACTCATCAAGATTATAAAGACTGCTTATTAAGTGGAAATGAAAAGCTTGCAGCTATGAACGTTATCCGATCTCATCATCACGATGTTTACACCGAAGAAATCAACAAAGTCGCACTCAGCGCTAACGATGACAAAAGACACATCTTGCAAGACGGTATTCACACCCTAGCCCTTGGACATTACAAACTAAAACCATGCTTTACATTTATGAACTATGATCAACTCTTCAGTCTAGAATAAATTACGAAAAAGATACAGTTTTATACTTCTTTGCAGGTTCCGGCATGATATTAACAATGAGATGGAAATCTAATAACATTTTTACATTTTAAAAACACAATACCATCTTGAATTCCTTAAGTATGGAAAAGTATCAATGTCCCAGAATCCGCATATTGTAGTAGTTTTATCTCATGAATCTCAAAAGAATTGGAACAATTATACTCATAATTTTAATGAGTAATTGATACGAAAATTTTTCAGAAAAATAACGCATGCAGATGGAATGCAACTTCTTACGGCTTTAAACCCTTTAATAATTAGAGCAATAAACGCTGAAATTGACCAAAAAAGCCAAAGATCTATTGTTATTGCTTTTCTACTTGATAAAAAAAAGTATTAATATAGGTGTGTGCCTTCCTTTTAAGAAAATCTTTTATCTTGGCCGTCTTTCCTGCAGTTGCCAACAACTTCTTTCATGCTTGATAGCCTAATGTGTTAGAGTGTTTCTATCTAAAAAACCAACGTCGAAAAAAACTTCTCAAAATGGTGTCTTAAAAACTTATCCACCTTGGTAGATATGGCTATTACGTGTGCTTCACCCTACAGAAAGAAAAAAAAAACACTTTAAATATGAAGAAGTTACAGATTTGCGTCCAAAAAGCTGTCGCAAACAGTATCGGGCATTATGAAACGTCTTTGCACGACAAAGAGATTTGGGTATATTATGTCTCTTTTTCTGGCAGAAGCAATCTGCCGTAATAAAATTTCACTTCTCGAACCATATTTATTGAATTAAAACATTAATGTTAATAAGTAATCATTTGCACCTCAATGTAATACTCATGTAAGAAGTAAAGATTTGTGAAAGTTAACTATAAGCGGACTTTATGGGCATAGAGCCTGCTAATGGAACAGAAAATATTTAAAACTTTACCATGATGCAATATAAAACACTAAACACTTGAAACTGGACAATTTGTTAATCTGTTACTGGGAGCTTATAGTTATTCTATTCTAGCTGATTACATTTTACCCAACCCAATGATATTAACTAAGGGTCTGCATATCGTTTCATTTCCGTAATGTTATCATTCCGATATGATAGCGGAAAAAAAAAAGTGTCGTCGGAATAATTACAACAAAAAAACGGTAAAAAAATTTTATTCGATATTATAGTTGGTTTAAATCTCGGTATATAACGGAACTCTCTTCTATCCGATGACACTTTTTTCCGCTATCATATCGGAATGATAACGATACGGAAATGAAACGATACGCAGACCCTTAATATTAACATACAGTCACGATCAAAAGTTTGGAACATTTAAAAAATTTTCATAAATTTGAAAATTGTGTTTAAATATGTTTTTTTTAATTGAAAATTTTGAGTATTAATATTATATGGATGCATAATTTATGTTATAAACATTTAAATTTGTTTTAGTCATAGTGTGTTGTTATTTTAGCAAAAAATAAAATAATAATTATGGGAAGAACTAATGAATTAACTACAGAAAAACGTGCTCAGATTGCTATTCTAAGTGAACAAGGATTGACACTGACTTCTATTGCTGCACGTTTTAATGTAACACATAGCTGTATTATAAAAACATTGAAGAGATATCCCGAAACTGGTGATTTTAAAAGCAAAGCTAGAACTGGACGACCAAAGTTAACTACAAAAAGGGCAGATAATCGCATGCATCGTTATGCAAAAGCATATCCATTTGCCAGTGCTTCTGAAATTTCATCTGAGGTATTCCCCACAGGTGTTGCACCAAGTGTTGTGATCATTAGAAGACGTTAGTGAAAACAATTTCATTTAAAGAGCATGTTCCAGCAAAAAAAACTTTGCCTTTCTCAAAAAAATATTAGAGACCGTATAGCCTTCTGTCAGAAATACAAGGACTGGTCAGCGAAAGATTGGGAGAATGTAATATTTAGCGACGAATCATTAATCGAAAAATTTGGTGGTCGTTCTACAAACGTTAGGCGCGCACCTTGTCAACAATACAACCCCAAATATTTGCTTTTGACTGTAAAAAATTGCCCTAAAATCATGATATGGGGTGCCATTGCAGCAAATCAAAGTGGCGGTTTATGGTTTATGCCTCCTAACGCCACAATAAATAGCCCTGTTTATCTTGATATACTTCAAGAAAAACTTAAATTATTCATGAACATCACGAATACCAACAAGTTTCAGCATGACGGAGCACCCTGTCACTGGGCCAAGCTTGTAAGCAGTTGGTTACGTGAGAAGGGGCTGATGTCATTGGCCCCTGGCCTGGTAATTCACCGGATTTGAGATAGTTCCAGTAGTTTTCAATCCCATTGAAAACTGCTGGAACTATCTCAAAAACGAAGTCCAGAAACTGCCTCCCTCATCTTCAGATGATCTTCAAGAAGAAATTAAGCAGGTATGGACTAAACTTATGACTCCTGAATATTTGAGAAAACTCATTCATTCTATGCCTACCCGCCTAGCTAATTGTTGCTTTCACAAGGACACCATACCAAATATTAAATTCATAAAACCTTTACTAATAGTTCAAAGTTATTATTTTTGTCAATTATCATCGTTACTAATATATTTTGATAAAATAAATGAATAATTTAATGAAAACTTTTTTTTTTTATACAATGTTCCAAACTTTTGATCCTGACTGTATATCATTGACCCAACCTGATACATTTCGCGAGGTTAGAATTATTTTGTTCTATCTCCAAGTTTAAATGTTGGGAGGAAGTTTTTGATTTTTTCTTAAAGTAAAAATTGTTTAAAGTTTTAACTTTTATTTTTAAAGAAATAATAACTTATACTTTAAATAATTTATGTTTAAGCAAATTATTTAGAAAAAAAATTAAAAAATAATACGTATTTTAAAAGTAATTATTACTAATTAAAATTAATAACTCATTTTCTTCCAACTTTTAAAATTGGAGATAGAACAAAATAATTCTAACCTTGCGATTTGTCAAATATTAAATCTAGCGTACCGGCAACCGAAAAAGTAATCAAAACAGTCATGAAATCTTCGAAACTAATTTTGCTTGAGAGAGTGGAACAAATTAATTTTATATTTTAGATAAAAAAAAAAAAAAAAAAAAAAGAAAAAAAAAAGGGATTTCTTACGTGCTTTTCAGTAGGATTTTAAAAGTTTTATGATATGAATTACAACGAAGAAGATGATATTGAAAAGAACACTCTTATGCACCAGTTTAATCCTTTTGGCAGTGGTTTCGTACATGGTTTTGAAGTTAGATTTAAATGAAATTCTGTTTTGGTTAAATATTTCTAATAAGTACCCAAACCGAACTTCCCTTGCATTACTAACTATAGTTGATGATAAACATGAAGTATTTGATGTTAGTGCGGTACCACAGAGAGAAATACAAAATGAGGGTTTGACTTTTTAAAAGATTTTCTTCTATTATATTGTAATTGTCCTTACATTCTGTTGATTATAAAGTATATCTAAAACTCTGAAGTATTATATTACTCTTAATTTGTTATTTCATGTTTCTAAACTTTTTTTATATATAGGAATTGCATTGGAAGCAAATACTATCATGCAGAAAGCATTAAGTCTTCACCATGAAGGTGATAATGAAAAAGCTATCAAGCTTTTGAAACACTGTAAATCTTTAAGTCCTAGAAACCCAGATGTTCTTAATGCATATGGAGAAATAATAGAGCCACGTGATATTATAGATGCAGACCATCACTATGCATTAGCTTTAGTAATTTACCCTGGTCATCTTCGTGCAAAGGAAAACAAAAACAGATGTTCATCTAGGGTTAAAGCTAAAGATATGGAGATGTTGCAGAGAATTGAATCAAAACGCCTTGCACTAATGGATATCCCAGAAGGAAATGCTGCATTAACACGAGCTAAACTTGAGGCATACTATAGGCATATTTATCACACAAACGGTATTGAAGGTAATACTATGACTTTATCAATGACAAGAGCTATTTTAGAAACAGGTATGGCAATTGGGGGAAAAAGTATTTTAGAACACAATGAGGTGTTAGGAATGGACTCTGCACTTAAATATATAAATGTAACATTAATCAATGAACCTGGTCCTGTTAATCTTGAGCATATTTTGCAAATACATAAGAGAGTACTAGGTCATACACACCCACTTGATGCTGGTTTATACAGACAAGAACAAGTGTATGTAGGTAAATAAGTATTTAAATCATTATTTTTTTAAATGCTAAAAGAAAGTTAATCTAACTTTATATTTATCCAATTTATTATTTAAAAATTGGATTTATTTCAATTAATTTTAATACTGTTGCATCCAAAAAGCACTTTTTTAACTAGTTGAAAAAGATGAAAAAAATTTTTTAAGCAAAAAAACAAAACAACTGAAAAAACATTTTTTATGTGAAAACACCATAACTTGAATGTTTTTTTAAATCACATAATGCCTATGTGATAGAAATCAGCTGTTAAAAATAGTGAGCCACGTAATAGCAAAATATCTTGCAATTTATTTACCAACTATTTATATGTGGCTCATATACCTTTACTAAAATATATTTTATTGTTTAAACAGTGGTTTAGATATGCCTAGTTTTGCATATAAAATTAATTAATCATTTTCAAGCTTACTACTTATTGCCTTGTTTATTTATGATCTAAACTTGTCAAGTCCTGTAGACTTGATATCTGATTTTTAATAAACACATCCACTTGAATTTTATTTTTAAAGTTTAAAAAATATTACTTTAAAAATCAATATTACTCTAAAAGTAATGATCACAAAAGAAATATACAGAAATATAGTGAAACATCAAGTGTTACTGTCTGGTAAGCAATTATTTGCTAATCACTTTTTTTATGCATGATAAGGATTGCAAAGCAGTAAGATTGATAAAAACTATTTTGGGAGATATTATAACTTTTTGGGAATGTAATTACTATTAAAATTATATATATATATATATATATATATATATATATATATATATATATATATATATATATATATATATATATATATATACATATATATATGTAAGGTGATCACATTCCCCCAAATCCTTTGGATATGGTGAAATATTTGGATGCATTTCAAAAGTGGTTATCATCAAGTGATGTGACATTGCTGCATCCCATAGAGTTGGCTGCACTAGCTCATTACAAACTTGTTTACATTCATCCATTCATTGATGGTAATGGGCGTACATCACGCTTGCTTATGAACCTATTTCTCATGCGAGCTGGCTACCCACCAGTTATTATACGTAAAGAACAAAGATATGAATATTATGAATTATTGCAAACTGCAAATATGGGGGATGTTAGACCATTTATACGGTTTGTTGCACGGTGCACTGAAAATACTTTAGATGAATATTTATCTTCCATAACTGTGCGTCAAATAAATTCAGATTCAGACTCTTCAGATAATAATGCTCACCTCATGGAGTGTTTCAATCCGTTTAACCAAGCTTCTTCATTGACACAAGAATCGACTTTTAATAGAAAGTGTGCAGAGATGCGATAACGATTTTTGTTATAAGTAAGGTAGAACTTTTTCATAAACTTCTATCTTTTTTTTAACTTTACAAAGAGCTTCTGAAAAAAAAATGTGTAAAAGGTTTAAATATTTTGTTCAATTTCTTACATTCTATTCTTTGATATTATACAAAAAGTACTTTTATTAAATTTAGTTTTATACATTTCTTATCTCTAAAAAAAAATTTTAATTAAAAAAAAAAAAAAAGAAATTTTTTGATAGGTTTGAGGTGTTTAATGGTTTACAATTTATGAAGATAACGTGATAAGTGATAATGATAAGTTATTTTAAAAGTTCATAGAATTTCAGTTGTATGTATAAGAAAATTTGTTTATATGAAAATATGAATACATATAATTTTTTTGATATGTCAAACCACTGCTGGTTGGAATGGTGATAATTATTTATTTGTAAATATTATTTCTGTTTTCTTCACCAACTGTTATTTTATTGTGGGGCACAATTTTTAGATAAATCTGATAACATTTAAAAGATGCATTCGTATTTGTATTATTTGTCGTTTTTAATGTTAAGTTATTTAGAATTTTGAAACTTCTATAAAATTATGTTGGACAAATATTAATCAGAAATCAAAACAATTGTGATTTATTTTATATCTATATCTATATATTTGATTTATATTATAAATATATGTGTATTATTGATAACATTCACTTTGGTTTCTGATTACAATTTTTTGATTATTTTCTAATTATTTTCTATTTATTTTCTAGTTTATATATATATATATATATATATATATATATATATATATATATATATATATATATATATATATATATATGATTTACAACTTTTATATATTTAAGTTCAAACAGATATATTTATTATTATATACATATACAAACTATATATAGATATAACTATAATAAATTCTTCTATTTTATATATTATAAATAAATTTTGAATTTGAATGATGCAGTATATTTGTTACTTGATGAGAATTTTTTTTTTTTTTTTTTCGAAAGATGAGCAAATTACAAACATTCAACTGAATATTTTTAAGATATTATTTGACCTTCTCCAACGTCATTTTAGACGAGCATATTACTGTCAGTTCGTCTTTCTGTATGAAAATTGTGAAAAAATCTTTTCTAAATTCATCATCAACGTTGATAACCTGAACTACAGTCTTCATTTCCACAGGTCTAAATTCAAGCAATACTCAGAACATCTAATGTAAATTCGGCACATCACGTTTTACTTGCCTTCATTAAATTTCGCGATCGTTCTTCATCAGCTGACGAATATTCTGCTACAGTCTAATTGCTTTACCACAAACGAAATACTACGTGGTTAATTGATTAAACATCAACAAGGTTGTATATTCTGTCTTTCAATTACCCAGACTTAGTAAAAAGAGTCTGCAAAATCGTAAGTTCTCGAATCCTTTAGGCCATTTTATATTAAGGAAGGGGAAAGTTAAAGAAAGGTGGTAAATTTTTAATCAGCTTTTAAAAAAAAATTGATAAAAATTGAGTTAGAACTTTACAAAAGTAAAAAACGAATTCATATAATAGACAAACATTTTTTAGAAAAACTAAAAAAATTTTTTGTTTGCGAATTTTGCCGTGCAAAATGCAGTCAAATGTCATTTACCAGCCGTTTATTAGGCAAGATAAAAGTTTTTTTTTTCAACTGGTTTCCACCTGTTCATTTCTTCAAAAAGAATGGTTTTACTGACCAATGCTAGAGTAATCATTTTTTATTTTATACGCATTGGTAAATAGCTCTTATTTCTCCTCAAAAGAACTTTATTTACATTATCGTCCATTGTAAATTTAATTGTAGTTGAACGCATTTTCAATTGCAATCATCTGTATTTACATGATGGTTAGAGGGGTAATGTCGGATCTAAAAAGAGTATGAAAATTTACTTTGCGTAATTTTTTTTTGCTTTTTTTTAAATAATTTTCTATCGCCATTACAAAGTTTGCAGTCATGCAAAACATTCTCATCGTAACTCATAACGCTGTTTTCATAAAACACCTTTTGAAGTTAAATATAAAAGTTTATGATAGAAACCAATCTTAATCAAGATTTTAATTCAAAAAAAATGAAGTTTGGGTATGATCTTTGTTGTGCTTTCGGAATTAAGACCAATAAAAAGCTAAATTAAAATACGACAATACTTTTTATTCTAAGAAGTAAATCAAAAAATAATAACCTGCTCATGGCTTTCTAAATGGTACAAACATACAAGGTAATAATTGCTTAAACATTTCTATTGTCTACCATTATGGCGCAAACTGCCACTTTAAGTGCGTCACATTAAGTGACATAAATGTGTAGTTTTTCGTATCGTGCGTTTTTTTTGAATGCGGTATTTTGATGGTGAGATACTACCGGTATAAAATGCTATGAAATTCTCTATTCCTTACTTTGTGTCTAATATCTTGTATGAATTGTTTCCTCTTTTTTAAAACAACTTCTGGCTGCCGTATTTTCTACACCAGCTTACCCAAACTTGGTGAACTAGTCAAGAAAAGATTTCGTTAACTTAACACGATATGTTTTTTTTTTGACATTCCAGGCTGAAACAATAAATGTCAGCATGTCAAAAAATATCTCATTTTTCGACGTCGATGTTTCAATTCTTTCAAAGAGTCTCAATGGGTTTGGCAGCAACTCATTCATTTATATCTTTTGAAGATCAGCACATTTTAGAACAAGCAATTCCTTTTCTCTGATTTCCCGTTCGTTTCTAAAGTACTAAAAACTATCATACAACGTTTTACATATTCCACAACGACGAGCCGTCCTCATTTAAATGATCATTCTTATGTTTACATTTTGGTAGTGTAACAAACTAATTTTATTGCATCACCAGACGGATCTAATTGTTTTCATTTAGCTAAATTGGTGGTGATGAAATTGATTAAGAAAGATAACTATATAGCTGCCGTGATCACAATTGTTTTGTTCCATACCATATGACATTTTTGAACTTTTTATATTCTTCTATTTTCATTTTCTTATTTAACTTCTCAAATTCAGGTACAACAATACTTGATTTTTTTTATTTATCTATTTAACTTTTTAATTTTGAAATCGACTTGATACGCTATATTTCTATCACTCCTCAAACTATGATTTACTCTTAAATATTCGTGCTCCTATAACATCTGTTCTCAATTTTTGCGATTTTTACAATTTTAGAAATAGCTTGGTAATGAGCTTATAGTATAAATAATATGGTAAACAGTACGAAAAATATCTGGACAAAAATGTCAAAACAGCAAAATGTTGATAGCATGAAAGGCTGCTCTACCATCTGATTTGATGCTATCAGATTTTATTACAAAAAGAATGTTGATTAATAAGCTATGTAAAAAAATTTGGCTCCTCGATCATTTAACATTATGAACTGAGTATGAAAGTCTACTTAGGGAATAAACCATTTGCTGTTATCTATACGAGTCATATAAATATGCAATATTAAAGCCAGAATTTTACAAGCTGGTTGTTGCATAAGAAAAATTAGAGTACTTCATAACTGAAAAATTCAGGGACAGTGCTGAGAGATGGTTGCTATAAAAATTAGTAAGGTTAATGATGCTAAATGTATTTTGTATTTTTTCATGGTGAAAATTGTAATTCTTTCTATTTTAAAATTTCAGTTTTAAAATAGAAAGAATTAAAATTCTTAATCCCAATGATTAAGTTTTTCAAATAAATAATTTTTAGTGATTAATAAATATAAAATATTATTGAAATGAATAGTATTTGTAATTTAACTTTATATAAATGACAATGGGTATGTCTTTTTTATGTGTACTTATATACTATAGCATGAAGGGAAAATGGTGGTTAGTTCTATTTTGTTTGGCTTTATTTTTCTTGGCTGCATTGGTGATGGCAAGTAATGAAGACAAACACAATCAATTAAAGAAACTTAATCTAAAAAGAGGTTTTTTATGTTATTGTTTTTTAATTTAGTTGTTTTATATTTTTCATTTCACTTTTTAAAAATAACTTTAAGACTATTTCTTAAAATTTGTATAGTAATGGCTCAAAATCAATAATACAGACATAATGCTTCAGAATACAACAATAGAAATAACAGTAATAACAATAACAAAAATGATAATAAAAAAAACAAAAATGAATAAATGAATTACAATGAGAAAAAAAAAATCATTAACACAAACTGTACTTGTATGAGACACATTAAATTATAAAGAAGTTTAATGTGCTTTTACAGAATTATTTGCTTGAGCTTTTTATAGGTAAATAATCACAATGCATTGATAAATAAAGTTTTCAAATAATATTTATAAAATGACATTGAAAATTTTTTAAAATTATTAAAAGCTTCTAAATGAGAGAGCTCTGAATCCAAAGCTGAAATATTGATTTCATCATAAACCTTACTTGAGCTGCCATATTTTTAAACTTTAATATATTAATTAATATTATTATTAATAACATACAAAAATTTTAATGCTATAAAGTTGGCCTAGAATAATGTTTTCAAGTTTCAGCTTTTACATATTTTACTTTATATATTTTAATTTACACGTTTTCCATCTAATTTTCATTAAAAAATTTATCTTGTTGTTTGAAAATACAGTAGATTCAAATAAAGATATACAAGAAAATGAGTTGGTCATCATTGGTATATATCTTGGTTTAACATAAGAAAAGTTTTTATGGAATTATTTTAAGAAAAATTATTTAACTTAAAAATATTGAATGTGAAATGAAATATTAAAAAGAAAACTCTTTTAATGTCAAAAAAATTATAGAAGATTTTAATATCAAAAAAAGTGTCCACTGTGAATTCAAAAGTACATGGCAGGTTTTATGACATATAAGAGAATATTTTATTCTCAAACAAGACTTAAAGGTATAAAAAAAACTCTCCTCAAAAAAAAAAGACACAATAAACTTTATAATCTTTTTAAAAAAAAAGCAAAGTTTAAAAAAATAAATGAGCTGAAAGTTTTTTCTTTAAAAATTTATTCAATAGTTTTAAAAAGAGAGTGCTCTATTCAAAAGGTTTATAAACTAATTCTTTTAGAAACTTTTGATGATTTCTTTGCACACAATATCCTTAACTTGATCTTAAGCAAAATGTACTGTATCTTTTTTATTATTATTTGTACAACAAAATGTACATTTAACCTTTTTTCCACAAAGCTCAGGTTGACTCTCTCTGACAATTCAATTGACAAATTGTGTCTTCTGAGACATCTATGTATCTTCTGATGCATCACTTATCACTAAAGAAACACTTAGTACTGATATTGTACAATGATATTTTAATATTGCATCTTTTTTGGTTCTCTTTATAATATGATAAAAATACATAAGCACAAACACATGATTAAGTTCTAATAAATAAAACTTTAAAAAATCATTTATATTTTATATATATTTATTATTTTTTTTTTAATTTTTTATATTCGCCAACTCTAATGACAAAAAAAGAAATTAAAAGATTTAAACTGTTAAACAAATGTTTATGGCTATGATTTTGGCTTCTTGTTTTTGGTTCTTATAGATTTGAAAAAATGTTCTATGTTAGAAAAAAAAGTTGCTCTTTAAGTTGTTTTAAATATTAAGTATAAATCTTATACATTGGTTGATAAGTTTTTTAAAGAGTTTTTTAGTTAAAGAAAAGTTTATGCAAATGATGAAGAATCAGTAACAACTAGTATGTATTATAGTTTAAAGTATAAAAAGTAAAAAAAAACCAAGGAATGTGCCTCTGAGCTCTATGATTTTTGTATCAGTCACAAAGTAAACGTACGTTGCTTGTTATCAGATGACTAATACTTAAATGAAGTACCGGTCATCTGATAACAAATATGTCAAATAAAAATCAAATTTTAGTTTAAATTAGGAATAGAAAGAAATCATATTGGTACTAAAAAATAGACTTAATATATATTTGTAAGTTCTATTCTATATATTCACATATAATAAAATAATTTTTCAGATTCAATTGCAGCATTACCAGATAAGATTTCATCCTTAATGACCGATGATATAAAGACAGGTACACAGTTTGAAGCTTTAGGCTGTATTTTTGAAGTAGCTAAAGATGATTGTAAAACTACTTTTCTGCCAAAACAATCCAGTTGTCAAGGATTAACTGTGCCCAAGTTTTTTCAGTTATTTTATAGAGAAACAAACATAAAAAATATCTCTCAGGACTTTATACCGATGAGAATTCTGCAAGTTGATCGTTTCATTTTGGATCGGTGCTTAGGTGAAATAGATATTGAAAGCACAGCAAAAGAAGGTTTTGATGTCATCAATGGGAAGCTAAAGGTTTGTAGTGGAACTTTTGCACAAGTTTATTAAAAATAAAGTTTTTATTTAATGTATATATATTAAATACAATTTGGCTCTAGATCTTTGATGGGAAAGTTTTAACATCATTCAATGATAAAGAAGTCTCAGGTTCACCAGATTTTGAAAAATTTTCAATTGAAGTAACTGGAAATGTAATTATAGGAAAACATACAGCACCAATATCTTTGAATAAAAAAAAAAATTCACTTGAGGCGCAATTTTCTATCAGAATATCTACAATAACTGCACTTGATTTTTACCAAACTCTATCTAACAAAGCGCTCCTGGATAAAAAATCTCCTGTAGACACACATATTTTTACAGATGTAAATTTGCATGACCCAGTTATAACTGGGTATATTGGGGTAGATGGAAGTTTTGAAGCTGTACTTAGAGGAGACATTCACCTTGCTGTTCTAGGAACAATATTGATCTTTGTTGCAGTTCAAAAACCAGTTGATTCTCCTACTGGGGTAGCTTTGCTTGCTAGCATAAGCAACATCAAACCAAATTCTGTTATTTCAATAGTTACCGGAAAAAGTCTTGAAAATTTCCCAATTTTGAGAGGTGTGGTAACAGATCTTGTATTAGAGCTTTCCAATGAAGATTTAAACAACTTAAGAGATGAAAATATTAACATGTTGTTGGGAAAATATGTTTCTGCAGAAAAAAACATATCAAAAGGCGCCAAATTGATATTGCATTTACCATCTGATAAAATCACTCAAAGAATAAAAGAGCCTAGGAAAATTTTTCTTCAAGTATTTCTTAATGATGTTCTTTGCTCTCTCAAATTTCCTGAAAAACTATTTTTTGACCTGGCTAGTGTTACTAATGTGTTAATCCCCAAAGTACCAGTCACTCTTTTTTCAAAAGTGTTTCAAGTACCTCCTGAAGTGCTGATTAAAAAATTTGTTGTTGATATTACAACAAAAGATATTGATGTAATATGCTTAGCACCAGATGAGCTAATCATGGGAAAAGATTTAATGTCAGTGAGGAATTCAGAGTTTGAGATTACTCGTAAGCGAAATGAAAGTTGGAAGTTTGAAATGCATGCACGAAAAAAAATTGCAGGAACATATATGGATGTTTCACTTGAAAAAAAAAACGATCATTACATATTTTTAGGTATGTAAAGACCTAATCTTAGGTTTAAAGTTATGTTTATTTCTTATTATACGTAAACAAGAAGTTGTTTTTTTTTAACAAAATTGCAGCTAATAATTACTTGCTCTCAAATTATTTTATTTGTATTTATTACAATATATTATTTATAATAAATTGTATATCAATCGTAAATTAGGGAAAATTGATAAAATAACAACCAAACAATTAGCCACAAACTTTGGTGCAAAACAAGTCGTTGAATCAACAATTGGCCAGATTGAATTCTTAAATTATGACTTATTAGATGTAAGAATTGATGCAGATTTCAATGAGGATATGAAACTGCAGTAAGTTTTTTATTGCTTCAAAAAGTGATTTTTTTATATAATTATTGGAAATTTTTTTTATAAACTTTTTTAGTTAGTTTTTTTTTGGTAGTTGTACTCAAAATCTTGAAAAAAGTTGCTAAGCCAATATATATAGTATTATATTATTTTGATTTTTATGGAAATTCCAAATAAGTAAAAAAAGTTTTTTATAGTTTTGTTGGAACTCCACAGTTTTTTAACTACAACTCATCAAAGTTTGAAGGTTATGTTCTGGATTCTAATGGAGCAAGGAAAATGATATTTGGACTAGCTTTAAATGAGTTTCAAATGGATGATTTTATTCAAAGATGTTATCAAAAAGATTTAAACCAAGTGAAATGGCTCAGCAAGCTATCTGCCAGTATGTTATATTCCTTGTTTAAATTGAGTTTTAGAACTTTGAGTTTTTTTTTTAATTAATGATTTAAAAAGTTTTACAAATGTATTCATTTTTAATACACCTAGTAACCTAGTACACCATGTAACCTGACTTGTAAGTAACTATGAAATTTTTTTTGTAAAATTTGACAAGTCAGGACTTATTTAGTTACTTTCACTGTTTGAAGTCTTAAAAGATAGTTTGGAGTTCATCTTGGTCTTAAGATAACATTAACTTTAAAAGGTAACTTAAGATAACACAGTAAAGAGATTAATTTTAAAATACTTTTTAGCATTGATGGTTTCCAATACTGAAGATATGAAAGGAATTACATTCATTACACCAGAGTTTAAAAACAAAGTTTTTATAAAAAAAGGTTTGTTGCATTTTCATTCTAACATAAAAGTATAGGTTACATTGTAAACATGATTTTGATAGGCAGTCAAAAAGTTATAACAGATTTTAATTGCACTTTTGCTTCAATTATCTATGTGTATACTGATAAGGGAAAATTAAATGTACAGCTCTTGCAAGTATTTACTTACAATAGCTGTATATTTAATTTTGTGTTTACACTTTCAATAGCTGTACATTTAATTTTTTGCAAGTTGTTAGGCAAGCATTGAGCATATAGCTATTGTAAATATATACACTGGATATATAGGTGTATATATTTAGGTGTATATAGTCAAAACTTTGAGCTGCTTAGAATGGGTCAAAAAATGTTCCGTTAAAATGATGAAAATATTAATCTCCTAGAAACACACCTTATATATTTTTTATAAAATATTAAAATTTTTAGTTAAAAAAACTCTATTTACACACTTCTTTTTAAAAAAAAAAAGAGTACTAAATAGAACTTTTTCTCTGCACCTTCTGTCAATTTACAATTTTTTTGGCATTCCTTACAGTCAAATTGCTAAATATACATGGTATGATGACTATATACAATACATAGATTTGTAAATTAAAGTAAAGTAAAACAAAAACTGTTTTGATGGTATAAAAACGTCAAGAAATTCACTTATTTATCTGCCAAAAACAAAATTACAAATAATGTCTGTTGCTCTGAATTTTCAGTGATGGTTCAATGCTCCTATAATAAAAGAAATAATGTTTAAGAACAACTTGGATTTCTAAATAAATACAAGTTTAATTTTAAAAATAAAAAATTTCAGTTGAAGCTGGATGATATAACTGTTAGAAAAAAATAACATGTTTATGAAAATATTTTTTTAGGAGTTACATTTTCCTCCTCAGTCGTTATACCAGGTAATTGTCATGGAGAAAGGATATGTGAGTTTGCTAAAGAAAAAATGCTCCGTGGCACAAAGCTGTTCATAGAAGGTGACATCTCTAAAGCAGGACTAGTTCTAAGAGCTCCTTATAGAGGAAAAGGAATTGAGATTGGCAAAAACATTTTGCTGACACAAGCAAGATTTTTGATAAAAGTTGAAGAGAAGTCTGAAATTACTATTGTTGGTATCATCGGAATAAAAGATCCTTCATTGATTTTTGAAGGTTTTTACCTAAATATTTTTTTTATATTTAAAAAAATTCTGATTTTATTTCAATTAAAAAATTGAACTTTATTTTTTATTTTATCTGAAAAACCTTAATGTGAAATTCAAAAATCTAAATTTTACCTAACAAGATTTATTACTAGGAATATCTAAATAAATACACAACCAGTAACACAAATTTTAATTTTTCAGCAAATTGAAACCATTTTTAATGCATTATGCATACAATAATAAGGGTTTTAACAGATTTAAATAAAAATGACAATAGCGTAAGTATGTTTAATTTTTTATAACTATGTATGATTCCACCATATTGTGTATATGATAATTTTGTGAGATTTTTTTTTTAAGTTTCTTTCCTAATAAATCTTAAAATACTTATTACACGATGATTAAAATCACTTTACAAAGTAATAATTTTAGTGGAAAAATTTTAAAACAGTTTAAAATAAATGAGCAAGATAAAAACAAATTATTGAAAGTTAATTAAAAATTACATCCATAGGAAATTTTATATATATTTAAAAATGTTTATGAAAAATCCCTCCTTTTTGAATTTTGTCTCATTTTTTTTTTTCAAGGTTTGATTAGTATGGGATCAACTGGAGAGTTAATCATAACATTACACTTGGCAGATAGTTGGAAGCATCCATTTGGTTTTCCTTTTATTGCATTTAGTAATGTTATAATGACTGCAGCATTACATTCTGATATTATGATTAATAAACTGTGTAAGATTATATATTATGGACATTTACCTTAGAGATATTTAAATATCTTTCAGCAAATCAAAATAAATATTTATCCCAGTATTGTTTAATGCAATAAATCACTTACGTTTGAATTACTTTTACTGTGTTCACCTCTCATTTTTTGCCAAAAGATGTTTTAAAAAAAAATTGTTGGGAGCCTCTGTTCTCGTTCTTGAGATTAACTGCTTGTTCTTGAGATTAACTGTTGGTGTTGAGTTATTAGTTAAAAGTACTAAGAATTTGTGTAGTAAAATTTCAGTTGATTCTGTAACTTTTTTAAAGTATTTAAATGCTAGAAATTGCTTTTATGTAATTTTTTAGCTTGTAATCATTTTTAAAATAATATTTCAGATTTGAAAGCATCAATGCATATTGGGAAATTTATAAACAATGAGATTGATTTGCAGAAAAATATTGTTAGTGATGCTATTATCAGTTTTCAACCAGTGAATCATTTTGATGATTACTTTTATGGACAAATTGATTCAGTAACTATGGTGGACTTTGCAAGAGCATTTCTTCAAGAAGTTATTTTGTTTAAAGTTATTAAAGATGCCAAGTTTCCAGATGGACTAAAATTTGGTTACACTACAAATGTGAAAAGTATTCATTTTGTAATTTATATAGCCAAGTACCAATCAAATGATAGGTTTACTTTTCAATCTTAGTATTATGGTTTTCATGGCAACCTTTTAAAGATAATTCAACAGTCTTTATGTGATTTGATTATAGAAAAAAAAAGAAGATTCCTTGTCATGTTTAGTAAACATCTTTACACTTGATTTTTTTAGATAAACATATCAACCATTTAAATATGGATCTTACATCTGGTTCAGGTTTAATTTTTTATGGCAAATTAAACATTTTGTCCATGAACTTGATCTGTTTCATAAATGTCACTGCTGATGAAGTCAGATTTTCTGCAAACATGCCACCAATGTTAATTGGTCAAGACCTAGTTTATTTACAAAAGAGTCAAGTTGATCAAGAAAATGGAGGAAAATTATTAATTACATTGAACAATCAAATGGTATGTTAAATATTTCATCTATATATAAATAGAATGATATTGTTCTGGAGGGGAAAGGGGGGGGAGGGGGAGTAAGATGTATCTAAGTATGTTTCTATGAACCCTTTCTATGTAATGTGATAAATAGCTTATCTTTTAAAAATTTGACCAATCATATTTTTTTACTGCATAAATTTGACCAATGATATCTTTTTTGCTACAGAAATTTGATCGATCATACTTTTTTTACCACATAAATTTGATCAATCATATTTTTTTACTGCATAAATTTGACCAATGATATCTTTTTTGCTACAGAAATTTGATCGATCATACTTTTTTTACAACATAAATTTGACCAATTATATTTTTTTTACTACATAAATTTTATCAATCATATTTTTTTACTACATAAATTTTATCAATCATACAAGCTGGCTTCTAAATGTTAAGAGGAATTTTTTTTAGTTCAATGTAGAAATTAAAAGCTATATTGAACTCCTTGGAGTGGGTGCAAATGTCAACATGCAAATCAATGATAAAGGGATAGAATTTTTATTATACGGAAAACTTTTCAACTTAATTATGGCAAATATAACTGTCTTTGCTCCATATGAAAATGGCGACTTAGTTGCATCAGTGTTTCAAGTAAGTTTCTTACAATGACAATAATAATATTTGAATTAAAGTTTGATCCTACTCTGGACATTGCCACTAAAATATTTGTTGTGTCTATTGCATTTTTAATTTTTATTAGGTTTGTTGTTTTTAATCTGTTACATTTTACTTACACACTGAGTCACAATGCTTTCTCTTGCATACTATAAAAATTTCCTAAAACTTTTTTCAAGCTGATGAATAATTTTTAGGTTTCTTCTTGCTTTTTATCAAGCGTTGCAGATGTAAATGCTGAGTCAGCTGAAACAATATCTAATGTAGCGGATGAAACTGCAAAAGCACTAAAAGAGAGTGAAGAAAGAATTGCTGATTCTGGTTGTTATATATTTATATAGTTTATATAAATATTTATCTAAAAACCGTTAGATTTTTTATCGAAATGTATAAGTAAAAATATTTAAAGTGTTTTACTTAAATATGTTAAAATGAATTTAAAATTTTTAAAATTTGTTGTTTGGTATTGTTTATGATATAAAATTTAAATGTCACACTTTTACTTTTGGTATAGTTTTGAAAGCTTTAGTTTTACCAACTGTTTTAACATTAAAGTAATTGATAAAACTAAGTTTCTACTATTTCTAGTATTAGAAAGATGTTAATGACTGATATGAGAAGTGAAAAACATTCTTTTTCAGTGTTTCTCTATAACCAAGCACATGCAAAGTTTGTAAAATGGTCTTCTAAATTAAAAGCATATCAAGAAGCTGTAGAAAGGAGATCATTGGAACTTGATCTAATTGCTGAATTAATGGAAACTCAATGTGTGAAGCAATGCAAGAAAGGTGACTTTTCAATATTTTGTTTTTGTTTTGTTTACAACTTGAAATGGTAAACTAAAAATTATTTTAATTAGTTTGTATTGGTGGCCCTTCGATAAATGAGCATTGGAAAAAGATGCGAAGTAGATGGATTTCTAGCCCTGAATGGGAGCCCTGTAAACGAAAAATACACGATGTTGCATGTCTTGCCAACTGCAAAGGAAAGCAAGTGTATAAAGAAGTAGAAGCAAATAAAAAAAAAGTGATAGAGGAGGTTAGTGTCATCGAGATACCATCAATAAAATTGCAAGTCAAATCTTTTATGAGTTAGTTTCAGTTTTTACTATTATTTCAGTTTCAATTTCTATAGGTTCTTCTTAACTCAATGTCCATTATTAATAAAATATTGGATAATACTAAACAATTTGTTGAGAAAGCCAAAGATCTGATTAATTCTACCGTATTGGTTGCTCAACAAGTCCAAAAAGTTACTGGTGCTGGTAAAGAAGCTATGGAAGCAGTAGCTAACTTTTCAAAGGCAAATATTATTGAAATCCATGACATATGCTTTGATATGCCACTAAATAAAGCAGTGTCAACATACTTTACATTAACTGTTGATGCTACTCTTGGTCAACGGAAGCGATTGACTATGGATATTTTTGCAAAGTAGGATGTGTTTTGCATATGTGTACCTATTTTGAAGAAAATTTCTTGGTGCTTATTTACTTTTAATGATTTTTTAATTTTCTTTTCTTCATAAGACTGGATGCAAGTTTTGAAAAAAACATCGCTGTAGCAATTGCTGAACAACTTTTTCCAGGAATAGGAGTTATTAAGAGTAAGTTATGTTTCCTTACATTAAAAGTCCAACGAGGAGATGAATTTTCATTTGTTAAACTTTTTCTGTTTGTTTAATCAAAAGTTAATGATGAACCAATGACATCTGTAGAATTCAAAGCTAAGTAAAACAGCAGTTTTTATCCTGACAACATTTTTTTAAAGTGATTACAAAAATAATGTAATAAAAAGTACATTAATTATCAAGGCATGATCTACAAAACATTTTTATTTAAAACATATCTAAGCTCAGCTGTCAACTTCACAAAAAATTTACCTGAGCCCAACTTTCAACTACACAAAAAAGTAGTTGATTAAAAGTTAGTTAGTTATGGATTAAAAGAAATGTTTTTCTAATACTAGCACACTTTTTAACAAATGAAAAATATGATGATTTCTTGGAAAAAAATTTAAAAACTCTCACATCAAGTTTAACGTGCTCAAAAAAAGTTGAAATGTTTTTAACTAGATTTTATATTAAATGTTTGTTTAATGATAATAAAATTTTCTCCAAAAATAAAGCTTAATGTGAGAGGTTTTAAAGTTTTTTCCATAAGTTTGATCGATGAGTTGTGGAAGTTTTTTCAAAATAAAATTTGAGGTTTGTTAATACTAAGAAATTTTTACGCTGTTAAAATGACTCTACTGCAGTTCCCAAACATTTTTAAATAAAGGTTCATTACAAAAGTTGAAATTCAAATCCTTTTTTCAAAGTTAATATATTATCAACTTTGAAAAAATGGATTTTAATAAGATTTGAACTGTTGCATTTGAATCGCTTTTTATTGTAACTCCATAAATTAGAATTACATTTCTCTACAATTTATTTTCCTCTTTAAAAATTTGGGCAAAATCAACTTTTCTTTTAATTAAAGGTGATATTCATGAAGCATTACTAGGCTTTGATGAAGTAATCCTGAAGAAGGAAGAACTTAAAAAGTTTGTGAAAGAATTAGAAACGCAAGAACAGGATTTAGAAGGAATGATTGAAACTCCTGAGGAAGATCACCCAGGAGAAGATTCTCCAAGCAAAAATGTATGATTTATGTTCAACTAACAAACCCTATTCAAATTAAGTGTTTGCGTTAACATAAATATTTTTTGAAAATGTTTATAAATAAAATATAAAATTTTGTTTTATTGAGTTATTACTTGGATTATCACTGTTTAAAGTGTAAGTAAAAAAATTTTTAAAAAGATTTTTAAAGCTGTAAGAGTTATAATTAATTAACTGGCATGTTGGGTCAATTTCTTTATAAAAAATAGGCAAAAAGCTTAACTAACTGAAAACAAATCTTGTTTATTTTGTTTAGGCTGTCTTTTTATCAGAAGTTTTACGTGACCCTGAATACATACGTAAACAACTATATACCAAGTCACCATTATTAACCATTCGTGATGATTTGACCTTGGATGCATTTGAATATGACTCTCCATGGTCATTTTCACAAGATGACTCTCCATTTACACCTTACAAAAATGACGAGAAGATAGAAGCAAAAGATAGTGTTTTAGGATCAGGTAAACTATAAAATGTGTCAACCTTTGTTACCTACTATTGTTTTAGTGTATCGTATGAATGAAAAAGTGGAATTTTTTATAGTATTTTAAAGTTAAAAAGAATGTCAGCAAAAAGAGGTACTAGCTATAATTTATTTTAGACATTTATGTTTACCCGGATACTCCTGAAGATATCAATGATCCTGATAAATGCTCCAAAACAAGGGGATTAGTCTCAAATTATGCAATTGTTTCTCAAACAGTTAATTCATTGCTGGTGAAGTTGAAAAGCTTGAAAGACCGCTTTGCTACTGAAGTGAAAAGTTCAATTGCCAATATAAATCAAATAGAGAGGAACATCATACACAACTGTAGGTTAATGAGTCAAATTAATGTTTAACAACTGTATTATGCAATTATAATCAAAGATGCATAAATTTGTTAGAGATTAAGAGTTAAAAAAATTAGTATAAATAATTAGCATAAATTAGGGATTAAACAGCATAAGTTCACTTTTAAGTTTTAAAAAAAAAAAAAAATTTTTTTTAGTTTAGAAAGTTTGAGAAATGCTGTCTCTTCTATTATAAGTATAATTAACTGTTTTATTTATCTTTTAACTAAGGTAAGCGAGACAACATCGGTGAAGAAAAAATTGCGGATGCATTGTTCTTTGTTTACAAGCTTAAAAATGGCAAGTTTTTACAAAATTTTCATTTTTTTTGAGTCGATCATGAACATTTGAACAGGAATACACTTTAAAAAAAAATATTTTTTTATTATTTTTTTAACTTTAGGAAATAGTGGATTAAATTAATGAATTGAAGGTTATTGACTGAATGATTTTCATAGTAGTCATGGTTTTTGCTACAAATTAAACTTATGACAGCTAAGCACTCTAGTGAATTACAAATTCACTAACAACAGCAGATAAAGTACCATCAATTTTTTTGAAAGGATCATTAAAATGTTTTACTTTTTCAGACAAAATTTATAAAAAAAAATTCTTGTGATAATTCAAATTTTTTTTGATGATTTTTTACATCTCGTCATTTATATTTTTACTTCTCATTCAAAAATCTTCTCTTTTTTTTCTTTTTGAAGCTCAAATAACAAAATTTCATGTTGGTATTTTGTTCTATGCAGCCTTCTTTAACTATGCAAAGTTTTTTGTCTTTTTTATTATAGAAAAGTTTTTTACTTTGTTATAGTCAAGTAGGTTTTTACACTGGCCTCCCTCAAATAAGTCTCATTTTTTCAAGTTATCAAATGTTTTTCTGTTTTCTATTTCTATGCTTGTATAAGGAGAAGTCTGTTTACGTTTCTATGAAATTGAAAATGTTCCGCTCAGGCTGTTTTTTGTAATGTAATCTTACATTTTGTAATGTAATCTTACATGTTGTAATCATACATGTAATCTAACATATACCGAGTTGTAGTTAGTATATTCTTTAAATTTTTGTCTGTTCAGACAAAAATTTTGTGTTGAAACAATGAGTATGATTTTTATTATTTTATTTATAATTTTATTTTTTCCTTTTCAAAACACTATCAAATTTTTTCAAGGCCATCTTTGCCGCATTGTTCAATTCAATAATGATATTTTTAAGATAGATTCTGCTTTTTATTCGTTAGCTGATATGTTGTAAGGGCTTTTATTATAATGTCCTCTCGTTTCTCTTTGATCTTCCGCTGATTCTAGTAAAACGAGTTTTTTTGTTTGTAAGAAAAAGAGTTTAGACCAAGACTTTCTAGATTTTATTGTTTATTATTTTGTTGAAGTATTGAAGAGAAATTTTTAATTTTCAGGAACTTCAAAGTGGATTCGCAACGTTGAGCAACAGATAGCAACTCAAGACCGAGAAACACTTCGCATGTTACGAAAATCCTTCTCTGATGTTATCAATACTGATAAACAAATGGATATACAAAAGTTCTTAGAAAATATGAAGATGGCAACGATTGCTGCAAGCAGAAGATACGCTGCTCAATCAAAACATGTGTCTAAAACGCTGACATCTGCTACTTTTGAATCAGCCACAAAAGTAAGAAAGACAAATCTTTCTTCTTCAATTTTACTGAAAATAGGTCTATTTATAAAGTAACACTTAAACTAAAAGTGCTAAAAAGCATTACTTTTTTTAAACAGCAGTACTTGATCTGAAGAATGCTTAACTAAGATGCAGAAAAAAGATATATTTTGATAAGATGACAAAAAAAATCTTTTTCACGAGAAGTGTAAATTTCATTTTTCCTTTTTTTTCCTTTTATCATTTGATTTCCTATTAGATTGTTGAAGAACTTCTTACTGGTGTCGGGGGGACGTTGACTTCAAAAAAATCAGCAATTGAGAAACTTCATGATGATCTTGGATTTCTCTCCAAACAAATCCCGTGTGCAACCGTATCGAGGTAACGAAAGCACACAAAGCGTTTTCGTGTTTCGCATCTTCCGTTTTGATATTCTGGGTTCACCCTAAAATCGGGTTCATAAGGTGCAACATGTAGCTGGATTTTTATTTATCAACTCGCCGAATAAAAAGTCATCAGTTGGCAAAGACAAAAAGCGCTTTAAAAATAAATCATATTAAAGATTGGAAAAGTGTGATCCTTTGAGTAAATTTGAACGTTGTGTAAGTAAATACAACGTTGCAGCTGAAGCGGAGCTGAAAGCATATTTTCGGCATCTTCAAAAGGCAATCTGATGAAACCAATTGCTTTTCACTTGTCATTGCAAGTGTTGGAAAATGTTGAGAGCGAAATGCCGCTTTTGGCAACAGCTTCTTGTTTCTGATTACGTCAAAATATAATCGAGATACTCTCGAAATAGTTTATGCGTTCTTTTTATGTGAATAATTATTACTTTTTATCATTAATTCCTATAAATATGTCAATAAGTTTTTAGTTTACTTTGTTTCTAACGTTAGTTTTAAACTTTTTCCTTATAACAACTTTATAAAAACTACTAAAATACGAAAAAACTCACCCAACCAAAAACCAGTTTTTAGAAAACTATCCAGTGACCGAACCTGTTAATGCCTCTCAAAGTAAAAATACTTTTGTTACTATGAAAATATCAACCTTAAGATTTATAATCTGTGGATATTAACAGCTACACTTAAAAGTGCCCAACAGTGCACTAGCGCTTTGAGAGTTTAGAAAAAAGATGTTTTATCTGTGGCCAAAAACCACTTAGAATTGTTGAAAACGTTGAATATGTTCAGATCACAGTTATTGATAGATAAAATTGATGAAGAACATAATCAGTGATTGTTACAAGGATAAAATACCCAAAGGAATCTGTTAAACCCTTAGAAAAAAGGAAGGATCTACTTGATAATTGATTGGATTGTTGTACTTTTAATGGTAATACAAGAGTAACGTGACTCATTTGTAAGATAGAAAGTAAAACTTGACCTTTTAAAAAGTATTCAGTGTCCGAACCAAAGAAAGAACAAAAGTCAATGCAAAAAATCCTGCCAGAAAAATACTTTAGTAGTAACACGTTGTTTCCCAAATATATGTTAAAACACTCACCCTTTTGACTCATCTCAACACTCACAGAGAACCTGGATAATTTAATCACTGAAAAACAGTTAGCTACAACTTTCATTCGAACAAGGTTTCTTGTTCTTTATCTGAACAGAAAACTGTCAAACCTCCCGCTTGTTCAACGTTTGCAGCAATAACTCTTCAGGAAGAGTTATTGCTGCAAAACTTCTTATCCAGCCATAACTTGACAAAAGTTAAGTTATGGTTGGAGAAGAAGTTTTTATTTCTAGAAGAGGGAAGGATGTAGCCAAAGTTGTTCCTACGGAAACGACAGCTGATAAAGAGGAAAAAATCAACAATATTGCGTACACGAAATTTGGTTTATCATTAGCTACTTTTGATGAAAAGCTAAACTATCAGGCGCTGCTCTCATTATTTGAATTATTTAAGAAGTACAAGAAATACTAAAAGTTTTTTCAATAATTAGATTTCTTAAACGTTTAACTTTATTTCTTTAAATTTGCATCGAGTAGTTCTTTTTTGATAGCCTCATTACTAATGACATCACAATCTTAAAACACCAATGTCCCACTATAATACATTTCTATTCGTTTATGAAAAGAGCGATCCTGTTTTAGTTTTTGATATACTCCCTGTTTTGTTTCGTTCCGTCTTTTTGCTAAATCCCTCACTCCTATAATCTTCATCTTTATCACTCAATTTTTGATATAAAACTAAGTAAATTATAAAAAACTAATATTTTCATGTAAAAAATGTTATCTAAACGTAATGATTAGTGTTTGGAGAATTTTAATGTAAAAAAATTTGCCATATAAATGAATGATTTAAACTTTGAGCGTAGCATCAACGAAACTCAATATAGATGTGCGCCTTAAGGGTGTTATCAACATTTACATAACGTAAAGCTGTGGAGTAAGTAACTTACAAGGGTTATAGAGGACAATTTTGTTAATTTTTTCTAAAATCTTTCCTTTAAAAATAGATTTTTCATTAGCCACTTTGTAGACCTGCTATGACTTAATGCTATGATTAAAACTTTAGCTTCAGAAATATTCCGTAAATGTGTTTGTACATGAGAGCTTTAGGGAGATAAGAAGTTGCTGAATAAATGCTGATCCTACAAACTTTAGAGCTAAGCAGTAGCGCACATTTTTAGCCGAACACTTTTAAAAATAAATGCAACACCAAATCAACACTAATATCAAACCACACATATTTAAAATAACATACAATTTCTTTTAACTCCTGTAACACATAGTTGCAAAATATCGTTAAACTCTTGAACATGCAACAAAATTTAAACATTTTGATTATTATTATCATCTTGGTTTTTATAAGTTACATCTACTACTGCTAAATGGATTGCATGATCAATACAAGATTGATATTTAGCAGGCGAGGCCTTGCCCATTTTTTCCATTTTTCAAGCACATTAAGAAATTTATGACAATCATTTTATTTAAACGAACCTTTCATTCTCTCTAATCCAAGATCAATGACTCCTCCATTCAAAATTCTTTTCGTTTCCTTATAACAAATATGTAAAAGTATCATAAGAGCATGTTTGAGCTTTAGGGAGAAAGGAGCTTTTTTTCTCAAAGCAAATCACGAACTTGATCCAATTTCGTGATTCCTCTTGCAAAAATTCCATCTACAGCTGCAAAACGAAGCAACCTTCCACTTAATGATATTTTCTTTATCATAGAATCCGAATTTAATTGAATATGTTTTTTTATTTGGTGGCTCATCTTCATATATTTTCTGCGAAAAAATAATACGCATTTTTTCTAAACGTCTTTTCAAGTCTTTACAGAGTCAGACTAGAGTCAAGCTCAACAGGGTCTTCTTTCTCTGCTGATTTTGCCAAGCCCGTTCCCTTGGCTGTGGTTTCGCTAGATAGTTGATAGGGACAGTGGGAATCTCGTTAATTCATTCATGCGCATCACTAATTAGATGACGAGGCATTTGGCTACCTTAAGAGAGTCATAATTACTCCCGCCGTTTGCATAATAATAAATTGGTACAATACCTACATAATGCTTTGAATTTTTTCTGGAGATCAAAATGGCTCCAAACCACAAAGTTTTTACACTAGAAGGCGCTTTCTAGTCGTTGCGATAAAAATTTGTTCCGAAATTAAAAGGTTTACAAAAACACTCAAGCAACACTTTTGGTTTCCCTGAAAAAAGCTGTGAAGTTTCAAAAAACTTTGCGAGAAAATTGAAAAGTCTTTCCCGGGTTCGGGGAGATTACTTCCCGAGATATCACTATTTTCCCGGGAAATCACTATTTCCCCGGAGGATTCTACAATCAAACTCATTCCGATCGGAATTCACGATAATTTCATCTGAAATCCGCTGAAGTGTACGTATTACTACTACAAACATTATTTCGTAATTTCTGCCAGTCTACACGTAAAAACCCAATAAAAATTTATGCGAACTTTGTGTAGCGGAAATCGTAAATCTGAAAATTTGAGCTAACTTCTCCCAACTAACAGTTTATTGTTTTGAAAATAAAATCAGAAATCCAATCCAATCTCCAACATTTCAGTCTCAATCAATAGTTGTTATTTGAAAGCTAAGAGACTGTTAAGTTTAGTGTTACAAATAATGAAAGAAACTGCTTTGCATATAATTTTATTCAGATTTCTTTACATTGCAGTAGAACACAATGAATTTTACTATAAAAACTTAGGATTTGATTCTAGAAACTTGTTGTTCTACATTCTATTGAACTATTTAAGTTTACATCTTTCTTGGATAATTCATTCTGAGCCAAAATATAAAAAAGTTTCCCAGATCCATAACTAAAAATTATTTTAAAAAGTTGAAATTATATAATATATAATATATAGTGTTTTCATTGTTGATTGAAACAGATTGGGTTGTTGTTGGCAAAGCATCTTTCAACATGACAGTAGCATCATTAGGGAGCTGGAGTCCTTTGAGCAAGACTAGTCTTGACGACAACTTCAAGAACAATCTCATCCAGTACAGTTAGCTTTTGACCCCCCCTCCCTCTTACCACTTTTGTTAGGATAAAAAATACTAAAAGCACATTAAATATAATATACTAAGTGTGGAAATGGCATTATGTATAGGGTCAATACAGACAGGCAACAATAACAATAAGAGATAACTTTTATTTAGTGTGTTGAAAATTATTTAACATGACATAGTAATTTCATTACTTTAAAATAACTGTTTGATTGCTGCTACGTGCCTGTCTTTGTTATAACTTAGAAAAAATAATTTTTTTATTGGAAATTCTATGATTTATAATTGTCTTAGTGATATGTCTTAACATATTTTTCATTGTAAGACTGTGCTGGCTGGATGCAGAGAAAGGTTCATAAAAGATTTATTCCTCTTCTCTTTACTATTTACATCAATGATCTTAATCTTTCTATCAAACATTCAAATATGTATCATTTTGCTGATGATACAAATCTTCAATTAATGCCAAACTTTCTCAAGAACTAAATAAATATATTAATGAGGATATGGCCAGTCTTGTTCAATGTCTCCGAGCAAATAAAATCTCATTGAATGCTAAAAAAACAAAATAGTAATATTTAAGATACAATATACTAACTTTTCTAAAAAAACTAACAAGAATCTTCCAAAATACTTGAACTTTAGAATAAGTGGCCGAAAGCTGCCTATGTCTTGTAATATAACTTATCTTGGTGTTATGATAGATGAGAAACTTTCATTTAAAACACACAGAAATGACCTTACTCTCAAATTAAACCGTTCCAGTGGCGTTTTAGCAAAAATTTTACACTACGTTAATTTTAAAACATTTCTATCTATATATCACTCAAATTTTGGTTCACATTTACTATATGCATGCCAAGTTTGGGGACAATCTAAAACCGTCTGTCTTTCTAAAATTGTTTCGCTTCAAAATAGAGCAATACGAATAGTTCATTTCTGCCTAAGAAACTTCCCTACTGACATCCTGTATCTTACATTCAAAGTTCTTCGTTTCTATGATTTAATCCAGTTCTAAATTGTTCATTACAATCAACAACACGGTCTCCTTCGTTCCAGACTTCATAACTACTTTAATAGTAGAACAACATGTGGGCATAACCTATGATAACCCACTTTTAACAACTTAACCATGCCACAAAAACAGACAACTAAGCATGGAATAAATTCTATTACATATCAGGGTAAGTTGAAAATTTACACAACTGTCATAATGTAAACAAAACAAAATGTAAAAACAATATACTTATTGGATAATCTCTTTTGGTTTTGAGGGAATCCGCTAATATTTTTTCAATTTGGAATCATCGGGTTTGCCCCAATTTTGTATGCTCCAAAAAAATTCATTGTTTTTACGATTTTCGATCGGAATGAGTTTGATTGTAGAATCTCCCTAATTCTCAGATTGCCGGGAGGTTTCAACTTTGATTTTTCATGAGTTTTCCGTTACCTTTTACTGGAAATTCCTGGGAAGGAAATTTCCGGGAACACACCTTAGCTATCACTTCAACTTAAAATATAACTATGGCATAATCGGAATTGAAGCAGATAAAAGAATATAACAAGCAACCTATGACTGTTGGAGAAAAAATAATTAGAGCAAATTTTGAACAAGTTTTAGGAGAAAACAACCCATTTTTAACTAAAATTAAGCTAATTATGCTAATTATGCAAATTAAGCTACAATCACTTAAACCTACCCCAGATTGCAATTGAAGAGGTGGATAAAGCAGGTGTAAAAACTAAAAAAATGGTTGATGATGACAAGGAGTATTCTATTAGAATAAAAGATGTAACTGGTGCCTAGTCGTCCAATACAAACATTAAGAATTTAGATGCGAGCTCAGAAATCTTATTTTCATAACGTAATAGATTTATAAATGCATAATTCATCTATTATTACTCTTAACCTTCATAATGTTAATATGGGAACATATGGTGGTGAAATAGCTTTGGCTGTTATAATACCTATATTCATATCTTTGGTTGCACTTATGAAGAAAAACAGAATGTCTAAAGCGTGCTCTATTTTAAACCAAAATCATTTAGTATCAATCAATTTATCATGGACTGCTATCCATAATTCAGAGGCCATATCTTTATTTAATACACTTCAAGCAAATACCAGTTTAAAAGAGCAAAACCTTGATAGAAACTGGATTGTTAGTGGGGATAGCACAGATGAAGCTGGGAAAATGATTAGAGATTTTTTAGAACCTAAAAAGTGTTTGCAATCTCTAACACTTACGAGAAATGAGCTTTATGACTACAGTGTTTTGAACCAAGAAATTTTTATACTAACAAAATATTACAGCATGTAAAGTTAAGAGGCAACCATTTTACAGATTTAGGAGTTCAAACTTTATTACGTGTTCAAATGTTGAACGATGTTGTGAAAATGAGTGTTATGGGAGTTGATAGAGGTTGTGTATGATCTTAAACATGTACGTTTTTTAGTATGCTGCGTTTTAATTTTAATTCTACATTTAATTCTATAAAATAAAATTAATCTTAATTTTATATATTAAAAAAAATAAAGAGTCTAGCTAAAAATGGAGGCTACTACTTAGCAATCGTAGGTACAGAACTACTCTAAAAATATGAACAAGTGTTAAAACCTGATATCAGCCAGTTTCTTCCTTTTATCTTGAGAGTATTCTAAGAGTTGGAGGCCAGCATTTATTCAGCAACTTTTTATCCCCTTTTAATAACAAATGTTTTGATGATGATTCCCATGAAAGTTTTGACATTTTCAGTGATGATAATTGGAATGAAAATGAATTGAGCAAGTTCCTAAACTTCTTCTTCAGCTTCTTTAGCTTCTTCGTCAGGTTTTGGTTTTGATTCGATCAGTAGTTTTTAAAAGTTTTAAAAGTTTTTCCTTTAAAATCAGAACTTAAATCTAAAACCTTATTCTAAAATCTAATTTGTGCTGGCAATAATTTGGATTTGAAAACTCGCTGGAATGTTGGGATCAAGAATTGCTTGAATCAAGGATTCAAAGGATTATTATGGTTGAAAAAGCAGTTACTAAGTCTCTTGTAGGTTTCGGATTAGAAAAACTATTAGTGTCTGATGAAAGACTTAAATTAATTGAAACTTTAGCAAAAAAGTCTAGAACCATTTGTACTCTCGTAAATTGTTCCGCAAATCATTTTCAAAACCGAATGGTCCCGAAATTGTTTGTGGAGGGGGGAGTGCTTTATTGACAGCTGAAGACACATTAAAATTTTTTGTTAAAAGATTTAATTTTCAAGAAGATTATTTAGCAAAGATCTTAAGAATGCTCTAATTTAAAGAATTGCTCATAAATGGAAAAATGATTATTTATCATTATACTGCTTTACTAAGATACATAGATAATCAAAGTTCTTTCCGAAAAGAGTTGGATGATGATATATTTTCAATAACATTTAAGGTAGCAGTAATAAATTTAGTAAAAAAAATATCTAATAGGATTTTTTCAATTGATGATAAAGTATCAGCAGAAGTTAATAATGCTGATGTAAGCTTAAAATTCTGTAGACCACAAATGTTACTAAAGCTTCGGCAATCAATCTTCCAAAAAACATTCGTCTTGTTAAATGTTTATTTGTTCTGATTTTTTTGTGGATAGAGATATACGTGAGAAGGCACCTAATTTTTTTTCTGGAGAGAGATATGCGTAAGAAAGGCACCTGAGTTGATTAAATTCTAATGAACTAATTTGTTTTCAAGTTTACGGGCAACTGGCGTATGATGGTTATACTACCGCGTTAAAACTGCATTTGATATTTTCTCGTATTTTCTTCAAATTCTTTTCTTGTTCAGTAAAACTTTTTAGTTTTACGAAATTTTTAAACATTTTACAAGTTCAACAAATTAACGAAAAAAAAATTAAATTAAAATTAAAGCATTTTTTTTCTGTTTCTCCGGTTTTTTTTTCATATCCACAAATTCAAGAAGAAGGTAAATATCATTTACTAAAAGATTGATTCCATGTGCAGCGTGTGCAGCTGTTACAAAATATTTTTAGATACTTTTTTTTCAATAATATTCCATGCAGCTCTCGTGTTTGATGCATTATCCAGTTATAATGCTTGTAACTTTATTAACACATACCTCACGAATTACATTTTCTACGCGAAATTAAATAAGGTAAACGGGGGGACATTGACCTCAAAAAAATCAGCCATTGACAAACTTCATGATGATGTTGGATTTCTCTCAAAACAAATCCTGTGTGCAACCGTGTCGAGGTAACGAAAGCACACAAAGCGTTTTCGAGTTTCGCATCTTCCGTTTTGATATTCTGGGTTCACCGTAACATCGGACTCATAGGGCGCAATATGTAGCTGGATTTTAATTTATCAACTCAAAAGACAAAAAGCGCTTTAAAAATAAATCATATTAAAGATTGGAAAAGTGTGATCCTTTGAGTAAATTTGAAAGTTGTGTAAGTAAATACAACGTTGATACTCAAGCAGAGCCGAAAGCACATTCTCGTCATCTTCAAAAGGCAATTTGATGAAACCAATTGCTTTTCACTTGTCATCTCAAGCGTTGGAAAATATTGAAATGGAAATGCCGCTTTTGGCAACAGCTTCTTGTTTCTGATTACGTCAAAATATAATCGAGATACTCTCGAAATAGTTTATGCGTTCTTTTTATGTGAATAATTATTACTTTTTATCATTAATTCCTATAAATATGTCAATAAGTTTTTAGTTTACTTTGTTTCTAACGTTAGTTTTAAACTTTTTCCTTATAACAACTTTATAAAAACTACTAAAATACGAAAAAACTCACGCAACCTAAAACCACTTAGAATTGTTGAAAACATTGCTTATGTTCTAATCGCAATTATTGATAAATGCAATTGGTGAAGAACACAATCAGTGATTATTACAAGAAAGATAAAATGCCCAAAGGAATCTGTGAAACCGTTAGAAAAAGGAAGAACTTACTTGATAGTTGGTTAGATTGCTGTAGAGATAATGGTAATAGATGAGCTAGCAGCTTGACTTATTTAAAAGAATGGAAGAAAAACTTTACCATTTAAGAAGAATTCAAAGAAGAAGGATCCAAACCAAAAAAAGGGCAAAAGTCAACGCAAAAAATCCTGCCAGAAAAGTCTTTTTATTTTAACACGCGGTTTCCCAAAAATTTAGATATTTATTACAATTATACATACATATTACAATTGTTGATACAATACTCACAGAGAATCTGGGAGGTTAATCGTTGCAGATTAAATTCAAGCAAGGTTTCTGTTTTGTATCTGAACAGAAAACTATCAAACTTAAAACAAAGAGTACCCCCGGCCTGTTCAACTCGGAAAGAGTCATTGCTACAAACCAGATTTTGTGTTGAATCTGATGATTTTTTGGAACAAACTTCTACCGAGTTAAATTCATCCGTTCTCATTCTGTTTTATAGTGATTATCATTTTTTTGACGTCTTTATTTTGATTATCGTTATTTTGACGCCATTATTTTGATTATCCTTATTTTGACGTCAAGTTGACGATAAACTTGTCAAGGTATTGTTTCACGTGTCAGATAATGGGGCTTAGGATAGTAACCAGACTAGTCTATGGATAGACTTACAACACAGACATAGACAATTCTGTATGTTGTAATGGACACAACAAATGTTTAATTTTTTGTCCTTGTTGTGTCTATCAAATTTTTGATGGTGTCCTAAGATTGCTCAGTTAAAAAATAATTTTCACTTCATAAGTCTACAGAGCATAATTTTTTGTCTATTTGGTGTCTATGATTTTGTCTAAATTTACTTGATTTCATAAAACCAGAAATATTGATTTTTGCCAATAAAATCTAAATTACCCAAAAAATCCCTTAGAAACAAAAAAGAAAATATACGATACATTATATTTGAATTTTATTTCATGGTAAAAATGACTTTTATGGTGACAAATTTAAAGTGGTGACAAATTTTAGGACGGAATATGACAATAATGTTTACACAAATAGTTGATTTTCCAAAATTTAGATCCTATCATAGTCAGATTCACAGTCTGAGGATAGAATGTTAAGAAAAATCCCAAACTGGAGAGGGCATTTTAAAAATAAATTTTCACGCACATTCACTGAGAATTGAAAAACAACTGAACTGAGTAATTAATGAACTTCAATTGAGCACAAAATAGTCCATTTTGAGGTTTTTAAATAGACATTAACTTTTTAATCAACAGCACACGCTGGACAAAAAATTAAAAAATGAACTTCTGTTAGAAAAATTGTATTTTTAATTTTGTGCTCGTTTTCAGTTTTTGAAACGATGCTGCAGTGAAAATTTAATTACTCGTTATAAGTCCAAATTATATATGAAATAGATCTTCTATACCTCATTAAAAAATCGAGATTGTTCATTTAGTGTCCGTTTTTAAAATGATTGTCTAGAAAGACAAACATTTTTTATAGACAATTCATTTTTGATAGTTGTAATTAAAATTGTTGCAATTAGTGCTTTGTCGAAGTCCTTTTATAATAAGGCCATTAGAGATTGTCTGGTTGCTAGCTTAGGATGAAGTAAAAACCCGAAAAAAACTCTCTTGGAGTATATTAATATGCACCTCCAGGATTCTAAAAATGTAGTTGCTGAAATTTGTTCACAACAACCGAGAAAGAAAATTTGATTTTATGTTTTCAATTTTCATTTACTTAATTTTTTTTATTCGGCAGTCTTAAATTGACTGTTTTCTTCGATTAATTCAATAATTCTCATAAATACTATAGCTACAACACTTAAAGAAGTGTAGAATGAGGTACATACTACAAAAAAGTAGTTAATGAAATTTTGGGAAATTTCTTTATAGGGCATTTTTTTAAAATTGATCCCTTACTGAGGGCGATTTGGCCTACGTTTTGGATCCTTAATTTGTGGGAATAGAAAGAGTGGAGATCACAAAGTCTTCTGAAATTTGTTTACCTACAAACAACAAACTTGGCACGAAAGTTTTTCTCCATAACTCGCTAACCCAAGACATGGCTTAAAGTAGATGCAAGGCTCTTAATGACTTTGTCTAATAGCTCGGTATTGAGTCATGTTTGAAGTAATAAAGCAAGGACTTGGACTTGAAATTTTTTACTCCTAGTTTGGCAACACTCTTGATGACCAGTTCGCATCACATATTCAACTCATTAAAAACTGCTTTCTTGGGCTGAATATCCCAGGGACATCAAAAATCCATCCTGTTTTTTTCAAGTTTATCACTTATAGAACGCATTGGAGCTGTACAGTAAGCAAGTAACTGAAACCATTCACCATTCCTTCACTCACCAGTTCTGACGCATGGGGTTACCTTTAAATAAAAGATCTTAGCCCATTTGTACTTCTTCTCCTAGATTTGAAGGAATGTTCAATTCTTACAGTTGAATATTGGGAGAAGTTAGTGGATAAACTTGTTCCCCTGTTCATGGGGTTCCGCCATGAAATGAGCAGTAAAGAATTTGAACCACAAAATGAAAGAAAATTCTTTCTTAAATTATAACTTTTAAAAAAAACAACTTTTAATCTTAACCTTGAATCTTTTGAAAATTTCACTGAAGACTTTAAAATTTTACAATTTCTCTATAATCGCAAATTTCTACATGACATATGATTATTTTAAATCATTCTACAAAGGAAGTGAATGTGGTTAGGAATTTTCTCCGAGTAAGCATCAGAAAGCATCCACCACAATTTCAATGAATTATCCTAGAAATATGTTTTGCAGTGTTGTTCACTGTAATTCGAAACATTTGGAAAAACTATGGATGTTAGCAAGATTATACCCAAATATAATCGCGGTTTTCAATGTGGCCTAATGTGGCCTTAATGTGGCCCAAATTGTAACCCATGATTGAAGAGAATAAGCTTTTTTTTTAAATAAAACGTGCTTACCACGTGCTTACCACGTGAAAATACAGAAGAAAAAAAAGTGCATTGAGAATGTAAGAAAATGATACAAAAGAAAATATTTTGAAAAACCCAATTTTTCGAAAGAAAGTTCTTGGCTTTTTAAAGGGTTCTGTAGAAGTACTTTTTCCATTTTCCGTTCGGTCTTCGAATTTTCTCACATTGATGCTAATTATTTATTTTTCGCTGTTCAACGAACGCTATAATTAAATGAACCTTTTTCTACCTTCACAGGCTTCACAAAGAATATTGTTATAAAGTAGTTGATTTTCGTTATTTAGTGTCTCTTTACCTTAGTGTTAATTAGAATAACTCTCCAGAAAATACTTTTGTTCAGAATTTTATTTTTTCATTAGTGTATTTGGTAGTGCAGAAATGACAAGCAAGGGGAAGCTGATTTTGTCTTTATAAAAGCATTACCGAGAGAGCAAATGGATTTTCAAGTAAGAGAGGGATTTTTTTTTTCTTTTTTGCTAGTGTAACTCTAACTTTATGCTTTTTAATTTTGTCTTTTTGCTTTACATCTCAATACTAAGTTGCTTTTTTCCCTAATCTTCTTCTTGATGCCTCTTTTTTTTAATCCAACCCAAATTTTTGCTTTTTTCTCAGTACTTTCTCTGTCGTTCAAAGTGTTGTAGGTATCTAATCAAAATATTTTTAAACATAGTTAAACATTAGAATTCAGAAGCACTGACGATTATTTATTCTGGCAGTAAATATTTACATCATTCTTGTTATACTTATTTGTCTCCATAAACAGTGGCGTACCTAGGGTAAATAGCGCCTGAGGCAAACACCGATCTCGCGCCCCTCTTCCCCCACATAAAGTGCTTAATTACAATTTTTTAACAAATGATGACACAAACTTTATTTTATATAATACATTTATTTTATATGATATATTATTTCTTAATTTATTTTATATAATTCTCGCTTATTGTATCGCAACCAAGCCTCTTTTGCGCCCCTTTCAGGCTGGCGCCCATGGCACGTGCCCTGCCTGCCCTACCCTAGATACGCCACTGTCCATAAATGTTGAACAGTGACGTTACAACGTGATTAGAAAGATGTATAAAATAATAACTACAATCTTGAAATTAAAAGTAACGGATATTTTTATTCTTCTATAGTGCCACTAATTAATTCACAACTTATCTGGAACAACTATATTTCTTTATACGAAATTGATAAAAGTGGCAAATAATGTCTCAGCATGACAAAAATAATGTCTCAGCATGACATTATAGCGCGACAACCTTTCAGTGGTTTAATCGCGAAATTTAAATAACATTTCGTCGTTGTCGCAAGCAAAATGCCTAAGTCCAAAAAACTAAAATTTACAGGACATACAAAAAACTATTTATTTTGTCAATATCATGCAATCAGCAATAAATCTTTGTGAATTCAATAATCTCACAACAACACTTGAAATAGATAAAATATGATACTTGAAGTATAACTAAACAAGAATTTTCATCAATAAAGTAATTTTCGAAATTTTTTGACTTAAGTGGGTCTGCTTGCAACAACGACGATACGCTTCAATTAAACTAAATCTTTTTCTTAAAATATTTCTAAAAGCTGATACCAACTTAATTTCCCATTAAGTCAGTAAGCTGTGGATTTTTTAAAAGAGTTAAAGTTTTATTAAAAAATTTTCAAAAATTTCTTAGAGTCTTAAATTGTTTTCGCATAAAAATAAACCCAAACTTTATACTTATGTAAAAGCTAAGTACCAATTGTCCTGCGTTTTTAAAAACTGGAATATTTTAGCCAGCCAATGATATATATTTTTTTTAAAGTTAAAAAATTCTGAAAAATTCAAAGTAGAACGTAGAATGGCTTAATGTGAATTGATTTAAATATGAAAACAAACCTGTTGTTCGTCATTTGATTTAAACTCTAAAATCAAGTGTGAACACTGCTGTTGTTTAAAAACACTGAAACGAGAGGTGTTATGGTCACTCTGAAAATACAAGTTTCCTTTTAAAGTAAGATATTTTACCTGAGTAAGTGTGTTTCCAAAATACGAAAGGCGGCGAACATCTCGTATATTCACTCCGTGAAAAACTAAGTCACGTCGACGATCGAACTTTTCATTCTTGGGTCGTCTTCACTATTCTTCTGTTGTCCTTACATACAAAATGGACGAAGAGTATGACTGTATTGTTTTAGGTACTGGGTTAAAGGAATGCATTTTGAGTGGAATTATTTCAAAAAGTGGAAGAAAGGTTCTTCATATGGATAGAAACGACTATTATGGTGGCGAAAGTGCCTCAATTTCACCTATAAGCGAACTGTTTAAGTTATGCGGTGAAACTTTAGACGACGAAGAAAAATTTGGAAGAGGAAGAGACTGGAATGTTGATTTAATTCCTAAATTCATTATGGCAAATGGAGAGTTAACAAAATTGTTGATTCACACGGATGTCACAAGATATCTAGAATTCAAACAAATTGAAGGAAGTTATGTTTACAAAAGAGGAGGAAATGTTTGCAAAGTTCCTGCAAATGATAAGGAAGCTCTTGCTTCCAGTTTGATGGGAATATTTGAAAAGCGAAGGTTTAGAAACTTTTTGGTTTGGGCGATGGGTATTGATTTTTCTAACCCTAGTACTTTCCAAGGGGTAGATCCTGATAAAACAACTATGCAAGATGTTTTTAAAAAGTTTGGTCTTGATCAGAATACTGCTGATTTTACTGGGCATGCTATTTGTTTATACACCAGTGATGATTATCTTCAAGAACCTTGCAAAGATGCTATTCAAAAATTAAAGTTGTACTATGATTCATTGTCTAGCTATGGAAAGTCACCATATTTATACCCACTCTATGGTTTAGGTGAACTACCTCAAGGTTTCGCTCGTCTCAGTGCTGTGTATGGTGGTACCTACATGCTTGATAAACCAGTTGACGAAGTTATATTTGAAAATGGAAAAGTGGTTGGTGTAAAATCTGGAGGTGAAATTGCAAAAACTAAAATGGTTATAGCTGATCCATCATATTTTCCCAACAAAGTGAAAAAGACTTCACAAGTTGTACGTGCAATATGTATCTTTAAACATCCCATTGCTAAGGCAAATAATTCATCATCATTTCAGGTTATCTTGCCTGCAAATCAAGTTGATAGAAAAAATGGTTAGTTTAAAAATAAATTTTGTATCTGCATTTTCATCTATGCTATTTTAAAATCCTGTCAGTAATTTGAACTGTTGCCTAAAAGTAAAGAATATAAAAATGATTTAGGCCACTAAAACCTTTTTACAATAATCACAAACAATGGTGTATATATGTTTGTAGTTTAACAATAAATTCATAAAAGGTTAAAAAGAATATGTGTGTATATCAGTTTATAAATTTATTGTAATCTTATTCTTGCTACATTTAAAAAAATTTTCTTTCTACATATTAAGTTTAAGAAATTATTGAACTCTAGTTATTTTCGTAAAAGAGATTTAGTGTACAAAGTTTTATTTACTAAAAATGTAACTAATAAAATGTACAAGAGCAGTTTTTGAAGTACTCTCTTACACTTTGTTAACATATATTAGTTATAATTTGGTATATAGTTTGTTATGCTAACACTTATTACTAACTTTTCTTATTGGAGGTTTTAATGAAATTTTTACAGAATAGCAATAGTAGCAATTGGTTTTAGAAAGACATGAAATGAGTTTAAATTTAAAAAAATGACTTGACAAATATTTTGAATATCATTAGGTGTTTATGTGTTAAGGAACATTTTTTGTGTTGCTATTGGGGGAGAGAAGTTTAAGTTAAATAATTTGGTTATTTAGATATTTATGTTGGTGTCTTGTCATATCAAAATCAAGTTACATCCAAAGACTTTTATCTCGGTTTTGTGAGCACAACTGTGGAAACAAGTAACCCAGAAGCTGAACTAAAACCCGGTTTAGATTTGTTGCAGCCCATAATTCAAAAGTTTGTTACTGTGAAAGATGTTTTTTATCCAACAGATGATGGAAGAGAGTCACAGGTTCATTTTTCTTTTTCTTTTTTTTTTCTTTTTGTTTTACTTTCATTTTGTAATTGTGTAATTTCAATATACTCTCAGAGCTAGATGAGTTTCTTAAACAAAATTTATTTAAAAAGTGTTTACATTTACATTACCACTTCTATACATATCTATATCCATTATCAACTTCTAATAAATATGAAATTTTAGCATTATTTTTGTTGCTCTGAAATTTCCACTTCATGGAATTGATTAGAAAACTTAATATTACCATAGTTGAAGTATTGGTGCTATACATTGTATAGGTTTTCCAAAAATCTCAGCTAATATTACAAAATAAGCATTTAAGAGTAGGTATTCTGACTCAGTTTATGAAATCCATTAAAAAACAGCAGTGTTTCAATTGGATATTATATTGATATTACATCAGCCTGTATTTATACTTTTAAGTAGCTATAGGAGTATATTTGTTTTTTTAGTTACTTATTTTAGTAATTTATATTTAGGAGTCTTTGTAAAAGTTAATTGATTGAAGCTATATAGGAGGAAAAGCAACTGTTTTGCTTTTTAAAGTTGTTTTTTTTTTCTATTAGTAAGATATTTATATTACATTCGTTCCATTCTTGCTTACTAATCTTGCATCTTCTCTATGGATCTGCATATGACTGATTTCTTCTCAATGCATCTTTTTTAATCTCACTTCTTAATGGTTTTTTTAATTGTTATTTTTTGTAATTTTAAAGCAGCAACTAAACTTGAACATCTTTAAAGTTTAAAGAAAAAATGTTTCGTTTTTCTGAACTTCAAGTTTAAAAGTTATTTTTTTCATTTTTGTTTTTAGGTATTTATTTCTAAATCGTATGATGCAACTTCTCATCTTGAAACAACTTGTGATGATATCAAAGATATATATAAGAGAATCTTTGGCGAGGAATTTGATTTTGACAAAGTTAAGAGCAATCTCCCAGAAAATTAACTTTAAATCACTTTAAGAAACTCAAATATGCAAAATTAGCAATATTTCAAGTCACTTTATTTTCAGTACGCTTTTCAAGAAAGAGATTCATTTTTAAAAATTGTAAAAATACCTCCACTTTTTGTTTGTATTAAATTTTTCATTATTTCGAAGCATTTAGGTTTTGATGTTTTCTTGGCGTTTCATAGATTGTGTTTTATTTTTTAATGTGCATTTAAAAGTAAAGGCGTAATAAAATTTACTGTAACAACGCCGTGAAATTATTTTAGTTGATTTTATTTTTCTTTATAGTTAGTAATCCTTGAAGGTTTTGAAATTAGTGAAATATGATGATAGTATATTATCTCCTAACTTACCTTGTTATTGAGTCACAATGTGGAATGCTATCTGGAAAAAACCAAACCCATTAAGCAAGGCGAATCAAAAAACAAAAAGTTCGATTGTTTTTGTCTCGCTTATATGTTGAACGAATTCAATGTATTTACTTCTTAAGTTGACTCCAGCTTTCGAAACTTGTTGAGTTCTTTTGCTAGAGAATTCTCTGCTAGATCTCAATTTAAGCTGCATTTAGTTGTGTTTTTATTGAGTATTTAAATTCTCGAGCTAACCATGTTGAGTTTAATAAACTTCAATTGCAACATCTGACTTGAAAAGGACTTTAGGCTAAAAGTTATTTGACCATTTAATGTGGAAATTCTGTTTCTTATGTTTTAAAACATTAAAGTGATTTTGTTGTGTCCTCAGTGGTTAAAAGAAAAACAAATGACTTTTTAGTGTTTAATGTTTGTATCATGAAGCACTTTTTAAAATTCGTTAGCAGAAGTAGTTTTTTAATTTGTCAGCACTAAGCTATTTGATTTTTCTAAAACATTTACGTAATTGATATGATATTTGTAGAATCAAAAGGATCGAGTCAAACAAGTCACGTTCCATTACGTCCCAGAAATAAAAAATGACAACGTAAGGGATGTTCAAAATTACTCAATATTGAGTGGATAACGATTATATTCCATGTTTGGGTAGAAGATATATATATAAAAAATCTTTATTTTTGTTCAAATTCACAAAAAACTTTGAGAGCCTTCCAAAAGTTTTACATTCGGTTTTCCTAATTCAGAACTCGGACTGGACTTTCCGATGTGCTTCAGCATAATGCTCAAGGAGACCCTAATTCTGAGAAAGATATTCTTTTTAAATGTTACCATTCAACATATACCCCATAACATTTATACCAAAGAAGTCTTATCGACAAAAAGGTTAAACGATTTGGCAGAACCAAAAACGTACTTCACATTATTATGACGTCAAAGCTACGTTTCGTTTAAAAACATCGGTTGTAAACAAATTACTTCCGTGAAATATTTGGCATTGCAACGAATCGACCTAAATTGAAAGATATTTCAGACTTAAATACTTTGAAACGACTTAGTTACTAATATATTATAATTAACTCGGATTAAAGAAGTACCGTTGTCTGAACTGACTTTAGTTTCGCAACAGTCTTTTTTTATGGGCATGCTCATTAAACATATAAATTCGCTACCAAGGCTGTTTTTTCACTAGTCCTAAAAACCGAGCATTAAGGGCTTTTTTAAGTATCAATTAAATAAATTTAATTGATACTTATGATAAATATTATTTAAAACTGACCAATCAACAATCCTACATTTAACTTACATTTTGGTAAATTTTATTATATCAAAACGTTTTGATTTAACGTTTGTTTGTTAATAACGTTTGTTGATTAAACGTTTGTTTAAACAAACGCAGATATGCTACGTCTGAAGCTATAATCCATCTATGAAATTGCCAACATTGTCCCCGCGAATTTTACCCTATTCTTATTCTTAAATAAAGATCAATTTTATATAAAATTATATAAAGATAGTGTTACATATCATTGAAAAAAAATAAAAGCTGGGTTATAATAATTAGCATGGTACTTTCATCAGCTGGCTACAAAGTTGGGTAGTATTTCACAATTTTATCATTCAAATAAATTTGAGGACAACATCGATAAATAACTTTACACAAACGTTATATATATATATATATATATATATATATAATCAACTTAATATTTTTGTTCTGTAACTTTCTTTCTTCGAGGGAGGTGGTTTTATTTTTTGTGTAAAGCTTTCGGGTTCCAAACATGCTTGAGTACATTCTTCCTAAGTTATTAAATCCTGCATGTATACTCTCGTCACCTTGCTCCCCATGTAATCCAAGGCCCAACCCTCATGTGTTCAAAAACACTCCGATATGATTCTCTAAGATATGGATTTTGGAGTCATTCGTTTATTTCGCTAAGTTGTTCAAAGAAATATCACGTCCTGCTGCTCTAAAATAAAATGAGCCTAAATAATAAATGATTAAGAAAATTAAAAACATAAAATAAATCAACCGGTCAACAAGACCAACAGGAGGAAAGCCAGTAGTAAATATATGATCAAAGGCTGGCTACCCAAATTTAACTAACAATCAGTGTCGGACGGCATATAAACAGAAAAATGAATTGGAAGTTATTAGGTTCCACAATGAAATAGTATTTAATTATTTTTACTCTTTGACTTACATAAAGCATATAAATTAACCGAAACTTATTATTAACCGAAACTTATTAAACTAAATTATTTTCAATTTTTGTTAATTCTACATTGTTACTAGTTATTAAATCAATTGTATTTTTATTTTATTATATATACACGTTTGATATATTTTATATGGTTCTGGCGACAAGACCTTTGGATCTTCTTTCAGATACCAAGTTTATATATTAAATATATACCAAGTTTATATATTCAGATATAAAGTTTATATTGTTATATTAAGATTAATAATTGTTAACTAAAAAAAAAAAAAACTTCGTAAAATGTTTTGAAACTTGTAAGTTACAAGAAGTCATTTCATTGTGAATATTTTTGAAACAATATAAACTGCATTATTTTCGATTGTACTTTGAATAAGAAAAGTTTTGTTGAAAACATTAGTTTTAGAATTAGTGCAATCGCATAGTTAAAAGATGTGCTTTCAGCGTGAGAGCCATTAAGAGGTTTAACAGCACTTCAACATATCCTTTTTTTGACTTTCGAATTCGTTTGTTTATATGCCTAAATATTGCCATTAATATGTTTATACTTTTTTGTTATAGATTAACGACTGAAAAACCAATGTATATAAAAAAACCTAAAAAAAAATTACTATGAAAGCACCATAGAGCATTTTTGTAAAAATCCCCTTACTGCGTTAAGTCATCCCAAATCATGGTACAATAATGCCGTTTTAAAATCTTCAGATTTTTTAACAAAATATATATTACTCTATGTGAATTCCATTTTTTTTTTATGAAAGGCAAAATCTTTTTATTTGAAATGTTTCAAATTATTTCGTTCAGATGTCCTTTGCAAAAAGAATGGCATCCTTTTATGAAATATTTTTTTACATCTCAATTTTTGTGCTAACGATGGACTTTTCCTTTTTTTAAAAAAAAAGCTACTTTTTTTTTTCTCTCCAAAGAATTTTTTATCTTCATTTTAAACAAATAATTGCTTAGCTTGAGTTTAGGTAATGAGGTATTGTGCGGGGGTAGACATCTTGTAAGCAAAGATTTAGCTATTATTGTCGATATATCACAACTTCAATCGGAGCCCTGTGACTTATAAAGACTAGTCCAGACCCATCTTGGCGCGTACCTCAGCTTTCTAACCCAGTATTGCTCCAAACTCATAGTATTGTCTGATCAAGATATGTAACTAAATTGCGTGGGAGAAATTATGTACGGCGGACTTGATTGATGTAGTTTCCTTGAGAAAATATAAATATAGTATAAGCGGTTTTTTTTATGAACATATTTGAGGTGATTTGTAAAGTATAAATTGAACGCGAAATTTTTGTAGAGAGAGTTTTTTAAATAAGTAAAAAGAAAGATCTAAAAATTATCACGTTGTGCTGCTTGCGAGAAAACTATAAACTAACCGGCCAGTTATGGATTCATCTTTGAGATTTTCGGATGTCTTCGAAAAATATGATGGGACGTCCGATGCCGCAACTTGGCTGCAGCGAACCAAAGTGATTGCGAAGATGCAAGACGTTAAATTGACAGTACTCTTTCATGTCTTATTGCAAAGCGATGCTTACGCAGTCTACGACAGCTTGGGAGAAGAAGACAAGAAAGATGCGAAGAAAATTGAGGATGTCTTGCTGCAAGTTTTTTCTTTGGATGACTACGCAGAATATGAATTGTTTACAAAGCGAAAGATGAGCGATGAGAAACGAATGGACGTCTATTTGGCGGATCTGAAACGTTTGTCGTGTCTTGCGAAGTTGCCAGACTAGGCGGTGCGACTGGCGTTTGTTGTTGGATTGCCGGAAGCAGCTTCTTCTAGACTTAGAGCTGTGAAAGAGACGTGACGTGATGTTGCCGAAAGTAAGGGCCGCTTTGATTTGAAAGAGCGCGAATGAGTCGAATATAACCACTGCCACCACCCGCCGCAAAGTTGTGAGAACAAAGTCACCTGAGTCTATAGTATGCTTTAACTGTCGAGGGTTAAACCACATCGCGAAGAACTGCGCAGCCTCCAAGAGGAATGATTGGTGTTTCAAATGCGAAGAGATGGGACACGTGGCGACAAAATGTACAAAGCAGCACGAAAACGAGGAGAAGAGCGATCGATGTGCGCTAGCTCGCTCTTGAATGCTCGTGGATTAAGCGCACTTGTGGTCATCCAAATCAAGGTGAATGATAGAAACGCGAGAGCTATTGTCGATACCGGATGTTCAACGATGATTATTTTTCAAAAGTTGGTTTCTAACGACCAACTGAAGCGATAGAGTAATGTAAAGGTTACAACATTCTGAGGTGAAGTTCAAAGATGTGTTGGAACAGCAATGGTTTCACTTGAGGTTGGCAAAGTCTTCGCGCGGGATCATGTTCTAGTGGCAAGTTTCCGAGCGTTTAGAGCAGATGTAATGCTTGGACTGAGTTCAATACGATTGCTAGGAGGCCTTACCATTCTTCTCTCAGGTAAAGCAAGGTTTGGGGGAAATGTTTGTGCGATGGCGAAAAACGAAAAAAAAACACTACTTGAAATCAAGAAACGGGACCACAAAGAAGTGTTCAATGGAGTGGACTGGACAGTTAAATGGATATGGAAAAAAGGAGACGATTCGAAGTTATCTGCGAATACAGTTGCTCATTACGTGGATCCGGAAGACTTTAAGCAAGAGTATGAGAGCGAATTACGGGAGTGAATAAAGGATGGTTACTGGAAGATGATGAACATACGATGGGACCGCCAAAGGTTCAAAGGGCCAGCTGCCACTAATGGCAGTGGTTCACCGCAATTAAAACAAAGTTCGGCCGGTGCTAGACTGGAGAGAAACCAATAGGTTCATTGAGGCATTCACAAGAGATTCGGACGCCTGTGCTGAGAAGTTGAGGCAGTGGAGACGAATGGGTAACAACCCAGCAATTATTGACCTACGAAAAGCATATCTCCAGATGAAAGCGGATGAGACACTATGGCCGTATCAAACGGTGATGTTTTTTGAAAAAATGAACTCAGATGAACCTGATTTGTTTATTGAAGTTGTAGATTCAATAAATATATGATGATGGAACCGACAGCCAACGTAAAAAAAAGAGACGAGAGAGCTGTTAAGTCTTGGAAAGCAACTTCTGCTCCTCAAAACTTTGGAAAAATAGAAGCTCGAGATCGCCACTGCTGCTGAAAAAAAGGTGGACGATGAGGTCGTGACAAAACAACCCGAACCAGATAAAGATGCTGTTGGCGTAGCAAGTGAGAGTAGAACGGAAAAAGCGGCATTCTGGGTTTGCGGGGTTTATCACAGAACCTGAGTATACAGCGCTCGCATCGGAGCCGCAGCTCTCATCTTCTTATTCTTGACGACGCAAAATTGTCAGAAAAAAAATTACCACCCTTGCACCAAAGTTTCAGAGATGATGAGACTACCACACTCGACATAGGTATCAGCCCCAGTCCAGACATCGCCACCAACAGTGACGAACACAGTGGAACAAGCGCCTTGTGCTTCCCAAAATGGGTACTTTCTTCGAGTTAATATAAGGATTCCTCATATCGATGTATCTCTTAATGTCTTCGTATGTTTCAGGTTTTCCATTTATCTCGCTGCCAGACGTCATTGTAGAGATAGGCCCAATATTCTTCTTCGAGAGGTTTAAATACTTTCAACAGTAAATTCTCCATCATTGATGACGGCGCTTATACCTTCTAGAAGGAAGGCCGCTGCCGCACAAGATTGGGTGTATAGAGTATGATATCGCTTCGAAAAAGATTTGTACCGCTTTTTGATGATGTTGAGCAGATTCGATTGGATGCCGCACGTTGCGCCAACAAACGCAAGCGCAATCCCAGGTGTTCAGCCAATTCCTGACACTGCAAGATTAGCAGCAACAACACCGGTTAGCAGACCAATCTTGTCAGAGATAGCGACCTATATGGTTAGCCTTTTTGCGGTGTTCTTTCTCATTTCGATGGTAATTGATATCTTCGGCGAGCTTCTCTATTTTATATATCCACTGGAGGACCATCTGGAATCTCAGGGCAGACCTATCCGTCATGGATAGTGTTATCAGTGTTGTCTCTAAGTTCGCTGATGGTGCGGATGTTGTTATGTTATAGGCACGCTCATGAGGTTGGTCAACATGGGGTAGAGTCTCTCTCCCGACATTGAGTGTTAGTTTTTTATGATCGGCGTTAATCTTCTCCAACTAGATTGGTGGTGTTTGATATTTTATCATCTATGTTCGTAAGTGCCATAAGAAAGCATCAGGTACACATCGTCTATAGAAGCAGTCCGTCGCTCAGCGTCACTTTCACGCTAGCCTCACCACTTTTACCTCTCCGTGCTCAAAGATACAACTATCCAGAATTTTAGCGTCACCTCCAGGAAATATGTTTCTTGTCTCATATGACGCTGTTGATTCGAATGGTTCGACGTTCCAGGGTAAGGGTAGCACGGTTCTCGATGTTGCCGTTCTCAATAACATAGCCCCCTTCGTATCATGGGATTCTTATGGTAAAGCAGGATGCCGGAAAATGAGGTCTGACACTTGTATTTACCAGATAAGCTTTAAACTTTATGAGTCTGATAATACTCTTATGGTCATATTGAAACTAATACTCGTGTTCGAGGCATGCGAGCTTTAGGGTTACTCTCGACTATGGAAAAAAATACTTTTGCTAATTCAGTGCGCGACGTATCAGACAGCTAGACCCGACAAAGAAGCCACCGAACCTGCCATGATTAAGGCATTGAGTTCTGCCTGATTTTCATCTGATGACTTACCGTTAGCACAATCTCAGGCTTTTTATCCCCAGTGACGGCCTTTTTATTACCAGTGTTGGGATTGGTTGAACGTTTATCCCCTGTTTCAGGTGTTACCGGGTCTATAGACCTTTTCTTCACCTCATTAATGCCTGTCGTAAAGCCGAAGGTAGACGGTATTGCTTGGAGTAGCTCATTGTTGTACTCTCACATAGGGTCGGTCTTTAATCCAAGGTTACTCGGAATCAGATATAGACCCGGGGTAAGGGCGAATTTTAGAGTACTAATTTAGTGCTAAAGGGTAGTTACACTTCATGCCAATATATGTACCATCACTACTGTTTGCTGGTATGTCCAACAATCCCGGTGTTCTAATGCAGTCTTCTTTCGGTACGAACTTTGACAGGTCTTATATCACGCTGGCAATTATACCGCCTGGGACTTGCCCACCAGGTAAACTTGTATCTCCCATGACTAAAGTTATCTACTCCTCCATTTTTCCAACTGCTATTGATCTGGCACGGTGTCGGTTATACTTTTCTACTGCTGCAAACATGAGTCCTGCGCCAGCGGCTAGTGCGAGCAAAAGATTCTCGGCAAGGAAACCTACTACGTTGGCTTCGACCCGTAAGATCCAGGCAATAATAGAGCTGAGTATGCCAGGCAATCCGTCAGCAGTCTTCTAAGAGAGCCAGCATAGCGCGTCTTTAAGCCTGTCCATGAATCCTCTTTCTTTCGGTTCAGGCCTCGGAGGCTTGGGACCAGGTCCAGGTGGTGCAATTGTTAGAGCGGTTGACGGTTCTTTACCTTAACTATTAACTAGCCAGCCTATCGTAGTGGCAACAGTTGTTAGCACCGCACCTATCGTGATCCCCTGCTTTCTTAATATTAGGCGGATCATTTCACCGGTCGCTCCTTTAAAAAGTTACATAATCTGCTAACTCTCGTATCTGTTGGAACTGTCTTCTAAAACCCAACTCTAATCCTCTAAGAGGGTTCTGAATATGCTCTTTCAACATCTTCAAGGTTACTCTTTTCCTGTTCAAGCAGTTTGTGTCTATCTCCGGCCTCTTCCATCTCGATCTATTCCATTTTACTCTTAAAAGAATTTATTCTTTGCGAAACTGAATTTTTCTGTTTTATCTTTTCATTCAAGTACTGCCCCAATCTCCTCAGCTTGTTCGAGATTTTATTGAATAAGGATGACTTTTGACCATCTTCATTAAATAACTTGAACACATCTTCAAAACTGTTTGCGAGTTCATACGCACTTCCAGGGCTCGGATCAGCAAGCAATCTTGCCTTCACCTCACACACCTGTCCGGAGAGCCTCAAAACATAAAAGTCATGCTCAAAAAATAAAACTAATTGCGTTTGGTAGCCCATATATCGATGTTTCAAAAAATAAAAAAATTGAAATCATCTGCCTACGTCCAAGGAAAAAAAATGATTTTGGATTTTTTCATGTTATTGGCTCCTTTCCTAAAGGCATAAGGAAGAAAAGATGATACTTATTTATGAATAACTATAAAATTTGATAGATAATCACTAGAAAAAAAGAAAATTTGATAAAAAATAACGATATAAAATAAACAAAAAGAAACTATATTGCTTTTATTGCTAATCCATTTTAAATTGCATACCCCTAGGGGTATCTTTACCTGCTAATTAGCTTTCTTTTAAAAGTGAAGTGTTTTAAACGTTTTTTTAAGCCCATATTTTTTTTGAACAGCTTTGTCCATTTTATTGCTTAGTACTTAATGTTACAGTGTTACATATTTATGTCATTTAATAGTGAAATAAGGAAGCTGTAAAAACATAAATTTTTTTATTAGTTGCTGACAATAAAATAAGTGCTTTATCAAATGAAAACACAAACAAGTACTTTTTGTAATTTTAACTTTACTTGGACTCTTTCAAAATGTCCAATACAGCCAAATCTCACGAAGAGTGTAGAAAAACAGCGTGTGTTGTATGTATGAAAAAGTGCAATTCACCAATTTCTGGTGTAGCCTTTGAGAGGTTCAAAAACATTTTTTCAGCAGACATTGACTTTTTGGACTCAAGAGTTCCAACTGGAATGTGTGGAACGTGTAGAAATTAACTTAGAAGGGTTGAAAGAGGAGTATCTGTCAAAGTGCCTACTCTTTACAATTTTCAAACTATAAATGTCAAGACTGTGACAAGAGGTTCCGACTGTAACTGCCTGATTTGCCAAATTGGTAAGCTGAAGCTCACTGAAAAACATCCTTTGGATAATTCTACAACTTCAAATCCCACAAATCCCCTGAAAAGATGTTCAGATTGTTTGTCATCACTAGGGAAGGCTAACCTCATAAATGCAACTCTACTTCTTTGAACTTAAACTTTAGAGAAATTTCAACAGAAAACAAAAAAGTTTTTGAACAGATAGCCTCTGCAACTATCAAAGGTCAAGAATCATCATCAGGTGGGACAATCAGGCTGTCAGTGACTGAGGGAGGTCGTAACAAGGTTTTTTAAAATTTGTCTTTAGGAGCATCATGTTCAAAATCAACAACTGCAAAAAAGTATAAGTTAAGTGCCCAAGACCTGGTGCAAATTCAGCAAGCTACAGGCATATCTAATATTGGAGTCAAAAACTTGCAACGACACTAAATTTGGTTTCCAATTCGCCCCTTTTTGAACCAAACTATTGTGCAAATTTTCATGAACAAGGGTTGCAACTTGCAAATTTTTTTACAAAAACTACAATTGCATCATCAGGCAAAAAAATCCCACACAAAGAGTACACAGTTGTTCACTGCAAAAACCTCTCTGACTTTCTGGCAGAAATTTCACTTAAGAGACAACTTCAAGCAGGTCATCTCATAAAAGTTGGGATTGATGGAGGTCGAGGCTTCCTAAAGCTTACAGTAAGTCTTCAAAGAATGAATGATGAAGATGATTCAAGCAGTCCACCTTCAAAAAAAATTGTCACCTCTCGAGCTCTAAAAGACAGTGGAGTTAAAAAGCAGTTTCTAATTGCAGTTGCAGAGGATCTACATGAGAATTACAGCAACATCAAAAACTTTATTGAGCTTGTTCAACCTGAAAATGTAGACTTTGTGGTTTTTTGCGACTTGAAAGTTGCTAACATTTTATGTGGTTTGCAATGTCACTCTAGCTCACATCCATGCCTATACTGTGATAGTGAAGCAAAGAACTTAGCTGAAAAAGGTGCGCTCAGGACGCTGTCTGATCTTCAAAATTGTTACACAGACTTTCTTTCAAAAGGTGGTGACATTAGTAGGGCAGAGTTTTTCAACAATGTTGTTTATAAACCGCTTCTAAAAGCTGATCCAAGCAAATTCATTTTTGAACTAACTCCCCCAATGGAACTTCATCTGCTTATTGGGATAGTAAATCACTTGTTCAAAGCACTAAAAGAAGAATTGCCAGAAGCAGATGAATGGCCAAAAAGACTCAACATCACAATTTAACCATATCATGGCGGACAATTTGCTGGCAATGATTGCCAAAAACTCCTGAAAAATATTGAAGTGATAGATCAGCTCTTTGAGAACCTAGATTCATCAGTTTTGGCCATCATTGACGCATTCAAAAAATTCAGCGCTGTTGTTAGAGCCTGCTTTGGAAACGTCCTTGACAAGGAATATGAAAAAAAAATCGAAGAATTTTGGACATCTTTTTCAAGTCAAGGATTTGTAAGTGTGACCCTAAAAGTGCACATCGTTTTTTTTCACATTCATGGTTTTATCAGAATGAAGAAAAAATCCCTTGATCCTTTCAGTGAACAATCTTTAGAAGCTCTTCATCAAGATTTTTCTGTTCAGTGGCAAAGATACAAACATTCAAAATTACATCCACAATATGGAAATTGGCTTGAAAGATGTGTGGTTGAATACAATAGCAAGCACATTTAGGTAAAATATATCTGTTGCATCTTTAATGAACATTGAAACCTTGCTGCTTTAGAATAAGTGACAAAAAAAATCAACTGAGAAAATACCTATGGATTTATTTAAACTGACTCAAAAATTTATTTATGAGATTAAATCTTTTTAAATCTTTTTAAATATTAATTTGTTTAACCTGTGTGTAATTGAAACTTGTAAAAAAAAACCCACAGTAAATAAAACCTATGATATTTAGAATTTTAAAAACAGCCATTGCCAAAGTTTAATTATAGACACTACTTTAATAGTTTTTTTTATTTTGCGACAGTGTTTTAAGTTTAGAAATGATTCAAATTCTAAGAAAAAATGGTAATCAAAGAAATCTTTTCCATTAAAAGAAAGGTCAAAATTACTGACAAGTTCAAAGTAACAATGATTTCCTACACATTGACTGAAGGCTTAATTTTTTATTTTTAAAGCCTCTATGTATAGACTATACATATCAATAATAGTAATATAAGTTTTATTATTTATTTCTTATTTTTGAGTGTATCTTTTGTGGTTTGAGGCTCTCCGGGCGATAAAGCAAGGAACAAAAAAATCCAAAAAATCAAAGTCATTTTTTTTCCTTGGACGTTGGCAGATGATTTCACATTTTTTATTTTTTGAAACATGGATGTATGGGCTACCAAACCCAATTGGTTTTATTTTTTGAGCAAGACTTTTATGTTTTGAGGCTCTCAGGGCAAGCGTGCTCACCTAGCCCTTTTAGGACTTTCAATAATACTTTTGAATTTTTAGTTCTAATAATACTCATAACTTCTCTTGTTCGCTTTGGGAAACTTGCTGGGTTCCAAGCCCTAAAATCAAAGACGCCTCAAGTGCTCTTTGCAATTGTTTTAAACAAATCGGGTGTACCATACCTCGCTCAAAGCCGAACTCTACATGATTCCTATCCTTTTTAATACAAAGTTCCCATCCGCCGATTGTGGACTTATAATAACATTGGGATTATCTCGGTATGCTTCTATAAGTCTTTTACAAAATTCATCTTTGGGCCGACCAATATCAATTTCAGCAAACTTATCTAAGCTCCATTCGCCGCCCTTTTTTTCTGGAATTGGATCTATTGGAATATTGGGTAGTATGAGCTCAGTACCTGGCAGCTAGCGCTTGGTCTATGAGGTTAGCTTGTTTTGTAAGCAATCTTGGTCGAGCCATTGTAGACATGATGGGCATCCGGATGCAGGGTCAAGAACTTCAAAGCTTTCAGTCCTATGGAGACTACTGGGCTAAGCGTGACCAAATTATGACATCATCTCAGCGTACCTCTTATGATTGTTTGATGCAAGGATGTGATGATCAGACTGATTCTAGTAATCTTACCCTGCTAAGATCTGGTTCACCCTCACCTGGTAACCTTTGAAGCGAATGCTAGTTTAGCCGACTATTCTGGTAAGAATCCCTCAGAGTACTGCACACCTCTCGATTTTTAGATGTCCTCAGATAGAGGTCCTTTCCACGCTTCAAGTTTCGGAGACCATCTGAAAAATGAGATTGTGTTCAGCAATCGATCTCAGTCATCATATCAACTAACACCGTTGCTGCTGTTAACTATAGTCTCAATAACATTGCTCTCGAGTTTGAGACTATCTCCTCCACCTCGCTATCTGCGGATATCGCACTCAGCGCACAAGGTTGCTTTGCTCTTGTTTTTGAGTTAAACGTCATTGGAAGGTTAATCTATCTGGTCCGCTTACCAGCTTGCTATTTAATGTTAATGTCGCTTGCGACAGTTTGAAATACGTTGTTACAGCCTGCCCCAGCCCAGCCAGTTAAGTCTCAGCCAAGTCTCAACCCGGTTAGAGTAGATATAGCTAAGGAGTAGATAATGCTATACTTAAACGGTTTGAACCAATACAGAAAGTATGAAGACACTTGCCGAAGAAATTCTAGAACGAATCGTATAGACTACCCGTGACAAACCTGGTTTCCTGTGAGCAAAACATCCAAATCATATTCCCAAATGATTGGTGTGCAGGTGCGCGTCAGTTCCTCGATATCGCATCTATATGGTTCAGGCTTAAAACTGAGAAACAACGGTAATGGAATACCTATATATATATAACTCGCAAAGCATCAATAACCTTGTCTGTCGATGTTAACGTGTTCATCGTGCTGGACGCTATTGCTAAGTTCGAAGGTGGTTGCTTAATTGGATCCGCTAATTAAGAGACATCACCCATTCACCGCCCGTCACCTCGACCACCCATTCGCTTGCGAGAGCGCCACCTCATAGACTACCTCAGAGACTCCATCAGCTCTCTCTAAGGTACCTGTGAGGGTTGTTAAGAAAGTTAACGTGCGGGGTTGCTGAATATGGCTGGAGAGTCGACCGTCTGCCTTCGGCAGTCCGGTCTCCAAATTAACCCGTAGGCAACCCACTGCTTAACCATAGGCAACCTGTTTTTACACTCACTCGGTTGCAAAGGTGCTTGCCGCTAGATGGCTAGCTCACCGCTCTGAGCTACCACAGAGGCTAAATTAGAGTTCACTCAGAGGAGTTGGCCTTCAGAGGTACCTTAGAGAGCTCCTCACAGGGAATCACACTATGGTTGACCCATCTAAAAAATCTGTTCTACGGGCAGCCATTTACATCAACTATAATAATAACAATAAAAGCAATAAAGATAATAATGATAAAAGTTATTATAAAAATAATAACAAAAAGATCTACATAGTTCAGTCCGAATAATATTTCATTAGTTTTATATAGAATATAACTTTGAAATCCAATTCAAGAACAAGATTTAATAACATTTATCCTCAAAGTCTTCTTCTGAAACAAAGTGCTTGCTGTTTTCCATTAGAAAAAAGTATTTTGTTCAAACATTTTCTCCTATCCAACAAGTTTTCAATCAATTGTATTAAGCTCAATCATTAGTTCAATGCAACGGGTTTTTATCTTAAGGAATACTAAATCAAAACTTTATCGAAGTTTTTTTTCCAAAAGAAAAAATAATAAATTTCCTTGCATATAAACATGGCATCTCGTGTAAATAAAATTTGCGAAACCAAACTAGAATGCTATCAATCACACGCATACACAATAAAACCAACCATAAAGAATCTAAAACAGATTACAAGAAAAATTTTCAGTTTCTCTTTGCTCAAATTTGTTTAAACAAATAGCTATATTACTTTTTGTGGCCAATGTTGATGGATGATTGATTCCTAAAACATCAGTTTTTATTTTTTCAACTTGATAATAAATTTCTAAAGCTTCATTATATTTTCCCATCTTACTCAAACAGTTTGCTATATTATGTTTTGTAGTCAATGTTGATGGATGATTGATTCCTAAAACATCAGTTTTTATTTTTTCAACTTGATAATAAATTTCTAAAGCTTCATTATATTTTCCCATATCACTAAAACACTGTGCTATATTATGTTTTGTAGTCAATGTTGATGGATGATTGATTCCTAAAACATCAGTTTTTATTTTTTCAACTTGATAATAAATTTCTAAAGCTTCATTATATTTTCCCATCTTACTCAAACAGTTTGCTATATTATGTTTTGTAGTCAATGTTGATGGATGATTGATTCCTAAAACATCAGTTTGTATTTTTTCAACTTGATAATAAATTTCTAAAGCTTCATTATATTTTCCCATCTTACTCAAACAGTTTGCTATATTATGTTTTGTAGTTAATGTTGACAGATGATTGATTCCTAAAACATCAGTATATACTTTTTCAACTTGATAATAAATTTCTAAAGCTTCATTATATTTTCCCATATCACTCAAACACTGTGCTAAACTACTTTCAGTATTTAAAGTATTTTCATTCTCACTTCCATAAGTATTTCTGTTATTGTTTCGAATAGCATCAAGTATGTTTATTGTTTCTTGAAAATAGCCTTTATTTGATAAGAAGCGTCGGATTTTGTTACTCTCTAGAGAGAACGCTTCGCACATATTTGGTTTTTTAGCGTAAAACATGTGGAGGAAATGGAAATAGAAATGATTCCCATCATCAACGTGTTCTTTTACGTCTTCCAGCTGCAATTTAAAAAATTCGATGATGTTTTTGTTGAACATTTTGTCGATATCTTTACGTTTTTGAAAACATTTACACGCTAACTGTGTCATTTCATGCATCACGAAGCTGTCATGATCGTCTTCGAAACGATCAATCAATGAATAGCTACATAATAGTGATACTGAGCGATTTATCAAATACTCCTCTTTTATATTTAGGTATTTTGAAATGTCGTGAATTAGTTGTTTTGTAATGTTTTGACCGTCGCAATACGACAAACAGTTTAAATGTTCGAGAGCTTTTTCATGAGTGGTTACTATTTTAGTTAGTACTAAGTTAATTGATGTCACTGCAGACTTTGTCTCAGCTTCGGTGAGAATACCTTCTTCGAGTAATTCAACGGGATGGGATTGAAAAAGACTTAAATAGTTCTGCAAGGAAACGTTGTTGTTTTTTATGTAGAGGATCGCTTGATTAATGGCGAGTGGATGATATCGAAGCGCTTTGGTAATTTCTTTTATTCCTTTGTCATCGTTTGTTTTAATGTTAGTTTTCATGAAATCAAACGCATCTTGATGTGAGAAAGGATTAATTTGTATTTGATGAGCGTTTGAAGACCATGTTTTCTATTGCGACGTTACCAAAGTAAATGCGTTTTGTTTAATGGACACGTATTTTTCAAAATTCTCTACGCTTTCACGATCGACATTGTCAAAAATGTACAATGTTTTTTCTTTTTCAAAGTAGTTATGTATTTTTATAGAAACTACTTCGATGTCAAACGCAACGCCGTGAGAATCTTTGTGCTTAACCCCAATATGTGGCATAGATTAATCAGGGAGGTTTGTATTTTGTCAAACGAGGCATCCAACCACACAACTCTTTCAAAGCAGTTGTTGTACGTTGCAGCATATTTTCTAGCAAGCTGAGTTTTGCCAACTCCAGACATTCCAGTTAAAACGGTAATTGATTTACCCGAGTCGCTATTTTCGTAGAGTTGCTTGTGAATTCGACAAAGTTCGTCGTCACGTGGAAAGAACGCTTTTGTCGGTAAAAGGACTCCGAAAACTGAGTGTCGGGATACCAACTCTAAAATAAAAATACATTTAATTCCAAAACAGGTGACAGTTTTCCTCTCCCCCTTTTTCCATCTTCTTCTTGTTAGGAATTTCGACTCTTTAAAGGTTGAATGAAAATTGGTAAAGGTTTTGTAAATTTTTTAAAAAAGGTTTGATAATAACTTTTTTGCTTTACCCAAAACCGAACAAAACAAACTACCAGAGGAGCTTGATGCTCGCAGCGCAAATCTCTAATCAAGCCAGACATTAAAGAATTTGTGTGCAGGAAGCAAACTGATCAATTGTATTTATTGTATTAAATTTAAGTTAAAATAGGTATTTTTAAACATGCAAAATTTCTCTTCTAACTCAATCACAGCATAAACTTTATAAATTATATTGATGATTTTACGATTCTTAGCGACGGTTTTATCGAAAACTTGCATAATTTTTTTTTCTTTTTGAGTTTTTGCTGAAAGTATTTTTTAGATGTGATTACGGTCATTTTGATAAAACGTTTTGCTTTTAAATTCTTTATTATTGAAGTTGTACCTCTCGTTTTTTGTTTATCTTTTAAGATAATACGGTAATGATACATTTTTAATGTAATGTAACATTTATAATTTACAATCTACGGTAATGTTACTTTTATAATTTACGGTAATGAAACAATTTTCATTTGCAAACTATCATCACAATTCACATTTCAAATTCTCACGTGGAATATTTTTTAACTTTAATTTGAGTATATGAAAGTCAAAACTTTTCATTCGAATTCAAAGTTCTTTTAAGTAAAGAAAAAAGAAAGAAAGAAAAAAAAAGAATTTTGTTAAACAGAAAGCTTTGCAGCTGAATAAACCTACTTCGTTCGCATTCAATGACTAAGTCTTTTCGCATACAAAAAATTAATCCGGCTTTAATATCTCGCCAATTTTTTGATGGATTATCTTTGCGCCATTTGTTTAGAACTTGAAAAGTTTGTTCTCGCGTTTTTTCAAATTCTTCTTTAATATTATCGATTGTTTTGTCATCAACCGTAAGACATCGAGCAAGTTTTTCCCAATCGTAAGTCAAAAAGTCTGCCAGCGTCGTAAAAACATCTTGTGGAAGTTTTTCAACTAACGAACAAGATTTTATTAGAAAATCGAATCTCCGACTCAAATTAGAAAAGTAAAATAAAAGTAATTACCTTTATTATCATCGAACTCGTTGTCCATGACGTTTTGGTCTTTTAATGGCCACCTAAAAGTAGCAAGATTCGAAGTGTTAAGTCAAACTGAAACATTCTTTAAATCCACGCCAAATGTTTACGCGGTTACCAAATGAGTTTTAAAAAGTAGAAAAAAAACCGCTCCTAAAAGTTTTTAAGTCTAATTTTGCATATAAAGTTTACTTGAAATAAAAAGTGCGTTGATTCCGTAACTGCAAAAAGTTTCTTTTTGCTTACAAACTCCAGGTTCATCGACCATACCAGTCTTTGTTATTATCTTTGTTTTTTTTTGATGTTAAATGAACAAGCACATTAAGGAATTTTTGGTGCTTGCACACGTAACTTTAAATTAAAAGTGTAAATATTTGTATGTATGTGTATATATATATATATATATATATATATATATATATATATATATATATATATATATATATATATATATATATATATATATGTAATATCAAGACAACTAAATTCTATGTTTGCTGTATATTTTCTCATAATGTTCATTCGCTTGTACAATTTAAATATAATTTCTAAATTCATTGTGCACAATGAATTATGCACAACGAGCCATATATAGTCATTGAACTACATATTCATTGTGCACAATGAATTACACAATGACGCAACTACAACACCCCTTGATCTCTAGATCACAAAGTCTGCATATCTATTCGGGAACTTCCGCATTCGCATCGATTTTCGGTGATTCAGGCTGTCCGCAATGGGCTCTTCCGATCCTCTAGTAGGCAAATCGGCTGCGATGGGAACAGGACGGACGTCCGATATGTGTCTCGGCAATCCATTGATCTCTACCGAAACTCCTCGTCCTTCATTTGTAACTTTTCCTCTGTTCCATTCGTTCGTACATTTCGAGTCAGGTGGTTTTACAAATACTTCTTGTCCTTGAAAATAATTGTGGAGAACTTCTTCGTTGGTTTTCGCAGAAATTGTGTGTGGTTTCCACTCATAAGAAAATATAGCTTTGTAGGGGAGCGATGTTTCCTCGCCATTTTTCCTGGGAGCCCGGTTATACCAATATACCATTTTTAGCGGATCTTTGCCACTTCTGGCTGCCATTCGCTTGATAGTGCGGTGATGACGTTCAACAATTCCGTTCCCTGATGGCCTGTAAGCGCAACGAAACAGGATGGACACTCCCCATTCTGCGCATAATTCACTAACGAGTTTTGAGCGAAAGGTCTTGCTGTTGTCAAATAGAACTTGCCATGGTGATCCTCTTTCTCGAAATATTTCTTCCAAATGGAAACACACTGTTGTTTCTTTCTCGTTCTGTAGCTTTCTCCAAATTGCAAACTTGCTTCTTTTTCCACAGTCAATAATAGACAAATAATTCTCTGATTTATAGTGGGTTACATCGATAGCTAAACGGTGCCAACTCTTTCCAACTTCAAGATTTCCTTCTTCCCACTTTATTGGCGCAGGATCCACCGATAAACATCTTTCGCAACTTTTCACGACTGATTCAACGCCTTTTCTACTAACCTTCTCCTTCGGATATGTCTGTTTCATCAGATAAAGGGTTCGATTGACTCCAAAGTGATGAAGATTACGAAATGACTTCACATCAGGTGGTACAACATTTGCTGTCATTGCAGAATGGTTTAAATGCAGCCAGTTCTGCGGTACTCTCGTAAGAGCATCGGCTTTATTTTCTTCCGACTTTACCAGAAAAATTTTTAATTTTATACCGCACTCCTTCACAAGGTCTTCAATTAACGACAACCGGCGACGGACAAGTGGTTCTCCAAGACCGTGTACTCGAACGGGTTTGTCACCGATAATTAAGGAGTTCAACCAGCCGGCAACAGTAACCGAATCACACTTTATGGTAATACATTCGAATCCCCACTTTGTTGCTAGATTTATTCCTTTTATCACGGCTTCTAACTCTGCAAGGTTAATGTGAGCCGTATCATCTTGTTTCCTCAACCACGAACAGTCTTCTACTATTTCCCCAGCCACTTCCAACACTATGCCAACGGCTAAGCTGCTTGCATCACACCACACTGTTGCTTCGGAAGTGTTTTTGACGTTCCATGACCCATGAACGGGATCTTCTTTTGTAAGTCTTTCATTTAAACTGTTTACTAGTTTGACAATACGTTCGTCCACAAAAGAGTCCCATCCACAACTACTCGAAACCCTTTTTAGATAGCTGCACGAAGGGCGCAACCAATTTGCTATTGGAAAATGTCCGGTCAGCTGTCCGCACCAAGAAAAGATTTGCCGACGTGTCATTTTTCCTTCAGGAACTTTAGGTATGTTGTCACGTTTCCAACGGACTTGGTTGCATTGTTTGTACACTCGCAATCCAAGCACACGACCGCCGACAAGTTTTTCTGGCAACTTAGAATCCAAGCCATATTTTTCCAAGAGTTCTCGAACTCTGCAACTTGACACTATGTTATTATTGACAATGATATCATCAATAAATGAGTCCGTCCCAGCCTCGACAACTTTGTCTACGGATAATACCTTTTTTAAAATTTTAGTCATTATTCTGGGCGCCACATTCAAACCAAAACCCAATCTTGTTAGACAGTAACGCTGCCCTTCATATTCCACGACTTGATATTTCCACAGTGCTTCGTCGACACGAATCTGCAGATACGCTTTCTTTAAATCGATTATTTCAAGATTTTCTCCCAACTTTCTCCAGTTGCGAAGTTTGGTACTGCAAACGTCGCCATCTGCAGTATGACTGGACACAAATTGATTCAGCTCCCGGTAGTCCATCACCGGACGTACTTTTAATTTGTTTCGTTGAATTACTGCCATCAACGGAATGATGCCATTACATCTCCCTTCAAATGGTTTCAGCCATCCCTGTGCTATCCATTCACTTATTTCCTTTGCATAATCACTTTTAACGTCATCAGAGATATGATAGTTTGGAATTTTGTTTGTCAAAGTTGGTGGTTCTATCAGCCACTTCCAAGACACGCTCCAGCTACCATTTTTGAATTCTGCTACGAAGTCTTTATCAATCAGCTTTTGAATAGTAGGCGAGGATACTTCATTCGTTTTTTCTTGAGAGACTGCAGTAGCACTGATAGATAGTTTTTCCACATTGAAGCTTATGGTTTCGCCGTCTCTCCCAACTTGGACACCTCCAAGCCATCGTATTGCGTCCATACCAAGGAGCATTTGATATTCGGGGACAATTTTGGCAACCAGGCATTCCAAATCGATGGTAGTGTTATTTATAGAAAGATTAACAACAATCTGGTGTTTTACTTCAATTGACTTTCCATTCATCATCACGACCTTTTGTCTTGCGTGTTTGACATTTTTTGCGTTTACGATATCCCGACTTAAAATTGATTTCGAGCATCCAGTATCCAACAATGCTTTTATTTTTCTTCCATTGACATAAACACAGAGAGTTGGTGGTTTTATATTTCGTGGGAAGCCGCTCGGGCATAGACGGGTGGCTTCCCTACCATGTTTTTTGAGTTCGTACACTTTTTGTAACAGTTCAGGGCCAGGTGGTTGTCCATTCCACACACAAAACACTTCTTCTTCTCAATTCCTTCGCTGCAATTTCGACTGATATGTCCCTCCTCACCGCATCGGTAGCAAGTCATGGTCTTTTTTCCGTTTCCTTGAGGAACCTTTCTTGGACCAATAGCACCAAGATTCACGCGACTAACAAAACACGATTCTTTACAACGCAAGATTACCAAACTTCTTGCTTTTTTAGCGATCTGGTGCAGCGACATTGTTGATATCGAGAGTGCTGTTTGGAGTTGTTTTCTTGCTTCGTCAGGTAATCCGAGAATAAATGCGCACCTTATCCACTCTTCGCTTACGTGAGACGATATTAGCTTGCTCAGCCTTGTTAATTCTGCGAGATATACGTCAACGGACTCGTTTTCCTTAAGACGACGATTCACGAACTCTTCGTATGCTGTTAGCGGAGAAGCAGAGAAGGCAGTAGTCAGTGCATTTTTCACTTCATTGTAGTCTTCTTTTATCTCATCACTGAGTCCTTGATAAACGGCAAACGCTCCGCCAGAAAGAAATAAGGGGAGCACCACATTCAGCTCGTCAACTTTTTGAAGTTTTGCTACCAGTTCCAACTTCTGTATTCATTCTGAAAATTCACCCGAACCATCGTACTGCGACACCAAATCCGCGAACTTTATAACAATACTCATTGCCGAAATAGCTTGTAATATCAAGACAACTAAATTCTATGTTTGCTGTATATTTTCTCATAATGTTCATCCGCTTGTACAATTTAAATATCATTTCTAAATTCATTGTGTACAATGAATTATGCACAACGAGCCATATATAGTCATTGAACTACATATTCATTGTGCACAATGAATTACACAATGACGCAGCTACAATATATATATATATATATATATATATATATATATATATATATATATATATATATATATATATATATATATATATATATATATATATATATATAAATATATGTATATATGTATATATGTATATATATGAAAAATGAAAAAATATCGGACGAGATCTATGACCAAACGGAGATCGGCGTGATCGTATTTTTAATTGCTGAACTTTCAGTTTAAAAAGTTTAAAGTAAATATGCACTCTTGCATTGAGGTTAAACTCTATTTTTAATAGTTTTTAATTTAATCTTAGTTTCTTTTTTACATACCAAAGGCTGTTGTTGAGTTTATATCACGCGATTTAATCAAATAAAAAGATCAAATTACGTTGAGTGTAAAACGTTGAGATTTCGAAATTCTTAGAGCGTCAAATAAACTGCCTCTATGGAATATCGCCATGACTTCGATTTGTAAACTTCATTTTTGAAAATTTTGTATAAAAGAAGCGTTCTTAGCAAGAAAAGAAAAAAAAAAAAAAAAAAGAAAGAAAAAAACACTAATTAAAAAAGGGAAAAGAAAAAAAACTTGTTCCTTGTTGGTTCGTTTTTAACGGATAATAACGAATAGTAACCAATATTTGAAGCAGTCTTTTAAAATTAATCAAACTGTCTGAACTTCATTTAGTAGAACTCTTTATGTTTTACAAACAGAAAAGTTTTTGGTGTGACAAATTTATACTCAAAAATAAAATTTTGATTTAAAAACGGGTTTAACGGGAAAGCACTTCTGCGCAATTTTTTATTGGGTTGAAACAAAATAACTTGAGGTAAGCGAGTCATCGCGTTATTGTTTCTGAAATCTTATAGCAATATTTATGTAAATATATAAATTCTTATAAATTCGATTTATTTCAAATGACTGGTATAGAAAATTGTACTTTATACGTTACTGCAGAGTTGATAACACCTCCCGGCAGCAAAGTAACTTTCTGCCGAAAGGCCGACTTTTTTTGGAGGCGGAAGCCACTGGCGGCCGCCGCACAGTGGATCGTCTAATACAAATTAGCTGGACAAAAACATTTTCTACACCAATTCGATTGTTCTGGTCATCAATGGTTGAAATAAATAATACTTTGTTGTTTTATTGAATAATTACCTAGCGTTTAATATCTTAAATCTTATTTTTTTGTTGGGGGGAGGAAGGCGGGGGGGACGGACGGATGAGGCAATCCTCCACTGTTATACTAAAAATTGAAGTACAAAATAAAAAATATGTTAAAAAAACAAGGATATGTAAAATTATACAACAAAAGTTACATTCAGTTTTCAGAAAACTCATCATTTGACTCCTCCGAACACTCAACGCTTGAATCTTGAAGACTCATCATTTGAAACATTTAATGATTCATCGGAAAAACTACGATTTGCTTTTTTTGGAAGCGGGACAATCATATTCAAAACCTCCTCTGGCAATTTTTTGCCTCTTCTTGCTGGTAGTTTTCTAAGTGAGCTGATAACAGGATCAGATGTTATTAAGAGCATATTCAGCGAATCTATGTTTTTAGAAATGCGTGAATTTTCCCAGTATGCTGCTCTCGAAGTCTTCTGTAATCTTTATATCGTGCTTCTTGAGATTGTTCCGAGAGCTGGCCAATCGGAAGAATACACGACTTTATAACTTCATTAATATGCATTAAAATTTTGTGCACTGTAACAGGCATGTAATACCACGAATACAAATCTAAAAATAAAGTTCAATTTCATGGCCAGAAGATAGCGTTCTTAATAAAACACTAAATTTTTTAATTAGTTCGGCTAATCCTTTCATCTCTCCGCTCTTTTCTGCATTTAGAAAAAACCTGCGAGCTGTGTTGCCATCATTTGTATTACCTAACGAGGTTTTGGTTGGTCTGCAATAAGTCCCGTTTGTTTTTTAAACTTTTGTTTGATTTCTTCCGAACGTTGCTTGATACGACACTTATCCTCATTGCTTCTAACTTGCCACTTTTTTATGTCCAAGCGGTAGCTAACGTGTAGCAACCATTCAAAGGTACGGATCCAACCATGCAAGGTAGACAAACCAAAACTGCAATTTTCTTTTTTATCAACCATGTCTTTTAATTCACTATTCATCATTTTAGGAGTAGCACCACAGATATAACATTTTTGTGTTAAATGCGTGTCAGTTAAAGCATTGCATACTTTTCCGTCTGTCATCGTGAGTAACAGATTGTGTTTCACAATAAATTTAAATTCACCAACAGTGCACAGTGTTGCAAGAAGTTCACATATTTCTTTCAAAACTTTGTTAGTTTCTATTACAGTAAGTTCATGTGTTTCTTTTGAAAAGATGAAATTAATTGGTCGGCAATAAAGTGTTGATGATGGCCGGGGATTTTGCCAAATAATATTATGACAATCATCACTCAATCTCAATAGGACAAATGCAAATACAAACAGAAACTCATCATTAGCATCGAAGTTCTCAAATATTTGTTTGTAGGTACTATTGCCAGAACTTCCGTCACATCCCCATTTGCTTATTAATGTAAGTGACGATTTAAAAGGTTCATTTTTGAGAAATTGACTTTGTGTTATTATTAATTGTTCAGTTGTTTTATTCAATATGGTTTGAAGTTGAATTTCAGCCCGCGTTTCTGAGACAGAAATAAAGTCTTCTGGGGGGTAACACGACTTTTTAGATTTACATAGATTATGGTAAGACAGAAATTCTTCACGTCCGCTTTCAGAGACCACTTTATTATTTGTTTATAAGAGTGAATAGTACACTTGGACTCTACATAATAAACTAATGCCTCATCGCAACTAAATTATCTGCCGCCACAAATCACAGTAGATTTTCTTTTTTTTGGTATTTCTGTACTTTTTCTAATAGAAGTAGCTACGCCTATTTGACGGATGTGCAATTTCAGCAGCTGTAGTTAGTTCACGGGCACTCCGCAATTGCACTAAATCTACAACTCTACGTCTTTTGGTTTTTATAGACGAGTCTTCAAAGTTTTTTTGGGCCGACCTTGAGGCCGATGCAAACTTATCTTAAACTATTGCCCTCAAACCAACTTTTATTTTTGTTTAAAAAGTTATCCATAGTTCTATAGGCTGCATTCCACTTTTCTGCAAATTTAGCAGATATGCTTGTAATTTTTAATTGTATTTTTTTTTTGCGAATCACTAGTCACATTTTCTGTACTATATTCCTTCAGAATAAAGTCACACAAAAGAGAATTTCGTTCTTCCTTTGTATGTTTTCGCCATTCTTCAAATAATTACAATTTTGTAATAGAATACATTCGGTCTGAAAAAAATTCTACAAAATTTAAACGGGCAGACCTGGGCAGCCAAATATTTATATCAAAACACCTTAGGGCTCACGGTTTGAAAATTTTGACTTTTTTGCCGACTAAATATCCCAAAATTGCTCTTTTGAGGGTTGATTCTATATATGTTGGGGACTCCAAAACAATAAATTTTAAAATCCTGGGTTAAAATTCAAGGGAAATATTAAGCTTTGTATTATTTTATTTTTTTGGATACTTTACAAATATTTGTTAGCAAAAATAGATTGTTCTTTTACCATACTCTAACAATTGCGACACAACCAATTCCCTTTCGACAGTCATTTAGAATATTCTCTTAAAATAATCATAAGTAATTCTACATAAGTCATTCCCTCCGGACCAATATTTGTCACACTTTCTTCAGACAATAAAAATTGATGGCAAAACTATTTCCTTTGAGACAAATTCAGCACAAAGAATTTGCACATAAATGAAATAAAAATATGTAGCACTAAACTTATACGAGAAGCTATAAACAACTTATCAGTATATAATTAATTTTAATATATTTAATATATAAACGTTAATAAAAGTTACAAATATCAACATGACTTTCTTTATATCACGCTAAAAAATATTACACTTACAAACTAAATAAAAACAATAATGCATAGGTATTGAAATCATTGTTATTTTTAGCTATTTTTAGAAAAATTAAAAATGCCTGCATTTTTCAAAGACCATGATGATTGCAGAAGGACAGTGTGTGTTATTTGTATAAAGAAAAGTGGCAGAGAAATTTCAAAACATTTCATTTCTGAGATTCATCGCTTGATTTCATTAGATGTGAATTTTCAGGATGAAAGAGTGCCACTTGGAATTTGTTTTACATGCCGTCTCAACCTGAAAATATTAGGTGATGGAGCTAATGCCTTAAAGGCAATACAACTCTACTGTTTTGATTCCATTTTTGTAAAGCCATTAACAAGACGGACAACATGTTGTGATTGCATGAAGATTCTGTGGGTGCAGAACAAGTTGCTTCATCTGTCATTGCATCGAAAGAAGCAGCTCAGGCGGAATAATTCGTCTTGGTCGAGCTCACGGCAAACCTCTTCCGATAAAAAAAGGTTAGTTATTTTATTATTCTGTACATTCTGAGCAATATAATTTATATGTGAAGTAACTGATTTAGTTTTCTTTCTTATGTAACATCTGCAGTTCTTTCACTCTTTCAAGGCCCTTTGATAACAAAAATTATGGTTGATATTCAGCAAAGAACTGGGCTTTCAAACAATAAAATCAGGAAGCTTGGATCTTTTCTTAACCAAATTCGTCCAGTTCGCCTTCTTGAGCCAAACTAACAACAGAAATTTGCATCAGCAGGATCTAGTCGAAAATATTTTTTCATTGCTACCAATGTAAAATTGCCAGATTCTAATGAGGTTTGTGGCATTGTTAATTGTATCAGTTTAAAAACCCTGAAGGAAAATATCACAGTTTCAAAAGAGTTGATGAGCTCGGACACTGTGAAACTAGGCCTTGATGGTGGAGGGTCCTTTTTCAAACTAGTTTGAGTCTAATTTCTGACCACCAAACAGAACAAGTAAGTCCAGTAAAAAAGTCAATTAAGTTGTCTTCAAGTGAAAATTTTAAAAGTACAGGTGTCAAAAAGCAGCTAATTGTAGCAATCTCTGAAAACACCCCTGAAACATTTGTGATTATCAAACTGATTTTGGACCTAATGCAAGTTAATGAATTAATTGACAAGTTGATTCTGCCATGTGATATGAAACTTGGAAGTATTATCTGTGGAATTCAGTCTCACAGTAGCAAGCATCCTTGCTGCTGGTGCAACAATAAGTCGACAAATTTGAACAACTGTGGCCAACTCAGAATATTTGGAACAATCAGAGAGCAATATCAAAAGTTTTTTTTTATCTGGTGTTGATCTAAAGAAATCAAAAGAATTCGAGAATGCTGTTCACCAATACTTCGATTCCTAGATGAAAAGCTTATCTTAGAAGCTATTCCTCTAATGGAACTTCATTTGCTTCTTGGCATTGTGAACCATCTTATTAAGCACTTGGTTCAAGTTTTGCCAAAAACAAAAGAATGGTTGACTTCAATGCATATACCACTACAGCCGCACCATGGTGGTCACTTTAATGGCAATGATTACATGAAGTTGCTGAAAAAAATTGATACTCTGAAGCAGATAACCGTAGCTGATAAGGCATTTAAAGCATCATCCATCTGCCATATTCTACATTTGTTTCTCCATGTTGTTAATTCTTGTTTTGGATGTTCACTCTCTCCAGACATTGAGAAAAAGATTCAAGAGTTTAAGAGCAATTATCTAAAGTTGACTGCTTCGGTCACACCAAAAGTTCATGCTGTCTTTTACCTGTTCCACAATTTATAAAGCACCATAAAACTGGTCTCGGAATTTACAGTGAGCAAGCAACAGAGGCACTCCATTCAAATTTCAAGCCTCATTAGCAAAGATTCAAAAGGATTATGTCTCATCCAGATTATTCCAAACAGCTGTTGAATTGTGTTGTTGATTACAATAGCAAAAAATTCTAAGATGTACAAAAGGGTACAACGAAGATATTTGTTATAATTAAATTTAGAAATGTTGTGAACAATAATTTTACATATTTATTGTGTAATTTTTTATTGTTATCTATTTATTTTTTTATAGCATTATAATAAAATGTATATTAAAATTATTTGAGCTAATTTAGCCTTTACATTTCCAAAACAGAGTATTTGAGTAAGTGAGAAAATTCGGTAATTTCGAAGCTATAAATCTTCCTTAGATGTTAATCCAGGATTTAAAAATTGATTGTTTTGGAGAACTCAAATTAAGAAACGAAAATGAAATTAAAATTTTTATAAAGTGTTTTTAAAATCTACAGAACACTAGTTATGCCACTTATTTGAATTAAATTTTCGATAAAATAAAAAGTACATACCCTCTAAAGTAAAATTCATCGCAACAGTTGTAATTATTATTCACAATAAGTTTTCTATAAACTATTCCTACATTGCAAAATTGCAACAAATTTGACAACAAAAATATATTTTTCTTTAAGTGTCGCTGAAACGTTCACAATTCAATACTTAAAAACACGTGCATTAAACAATAGGGGAAAAGGAGCAGGAGTTTTTGATTACTCATAATTTTTCTCATTATGGATTGCTCTCGATTTTTAAAAGTGATAAAGAATTTTTTAAAACAATCGATAGCAAGGAAAAAATCAGCTTGGTTGTCGTTTGAGGCTGTCGTAAAAAGCTCTCTTGGAAATGAAAAAGAAAAAAAACTCTGCTGGTTAATTGTTAGAAACTTGAAAGCCTATTGTGCTCTTCGATGCGAAATGAGTATAAAAATTTGTTTCATAAATAGGCATCTTAAACAGTTTCTTGGTCAAGATGATTATTTAAAGGAGAGCGGTTCCACCACGATTTTAAGAAAATGGATGATCGTTATCAAGGACGTTTGGAAAAACACATGATAGCAGACTACTGTTGGAGCATCAAACAAGTTGACAAAAGAAAGAGCTACAAGCGAAAGTTTCTTCCCGATTGAATATTTATAAGTAAGCGATTTGTTCGAAATCCTTTTCAAAATTAAAATTTACGTTACTTTTTTATAAATTTATAAAAGGTTTCACTTTGATAGGATTATGTTTATGCTACAAATTGTTTTTTTTAAACGTGTAATTGACTTTTTTTCATCTTTTAATTTTGTAAAAAAAAAAATCTTTCAAAATCTACCATAAAATTTCCAAATGAGTTTCAATTCAGAAATACTTCGTAAAAAATTTGCAAACTACCTAAAATTTTCAAAAAGTTGAAAATTTCTATGCAAAAAAACTGATGTCAGATTTGAATTCAGCGTATCAAAATAAGGCAAGAACAAGTTTCAAAATTAATGCAATAAATTTTTTGTTTGCCTTTGTTATTTCATAACAAGAGTTAATTATTTTTCTGCGTGTTTTAAGAGACTTAGAATTTGGATTTTCTGTTATATTCCATTTCAAAACAAGTGACATTAAATGGAATCCTTTTATTTATTGTTTAAGATAATTCAAGCTTATTGGAAAACTAATATTATTTTGTCAATTTAAAACATAAGATAGTAAATAAAAACTTTTTTTCGATACTCTCCTATTAGATACTTTAGACTTGATAAGTTTTTCCACAATCCTGATGATGGTATACAAAATTTAGAAACGATAAAAAAAATGACGTTCCTCAAGAAAAAAAAAATTGTAAAAGTATTTTTTAATGACGTCATGCACCACATCACTGTGATTGTTTTCAGTGCGATTTTTTTAATTAAAAGTTAAGGACTAAATGTTTTTTATTAATCAAGGACATGCATTGTCATTATTTTCAAATATTTCAGTTAGAATTATCAATGCTAGTTGAATATAGTTCTTTAGCTATCAGCAGAGTTTATAAAAGACGGAAAAATTCTCGACTACACTTTTCTTTCGCAGCCATTGGCGTCCGCCTCCCCAAAATACGGAAATCTTGAAAATCGTTTTGTAATATTAATTGCCAAATTTTGAGTATTTTAACAAAATTATGACTTTGTCAGAGATTGGTTTTTTTCAAAAGCTATCGAATAAAATAAGAAATTTTATAACTACACCAAAAGCAAAGAATATTTTGGTACAATAAAATTTTTAGAATTTTAAAATATTTTACAACCATTTTTCATTTGTAATTCTTTTTATTTTATTACATAAAGTTAAATAAAAATCGGTTTAATCATCGAAACAAAAGTCAATTTTACTGAGCGTTCAAAGATAAGAATTAGCATTAAATCGAACCTTTTTTTTATATATGATTAACGTAATAAAGGGAATTTGACTTTGTCAAGCAATCCAAGTTTTGACTAACTACTAAAATCGCGTTTAATGTTTCATCCTAAAGTCGAACTCTCAAATGGTTGTAGACCATTGCAAAACTACTAAAATCTCGTCCAACATTGACCTGAGAAAATGCAGCACCAAAAACAACTTGAGAATTATTGTAAAGTTCCTTCCAATTAGGATCATCACGTTTTAAATGCCAATATTCAAGAATATTAAAATTTTCATTCACACCAATACGTGGCTTACTATATACAATATTTATTATTTGCTGATGAATTCTTGTGTTTTCTATGATATCTATGCTTTGACGTTGATCTCCTGAAAGAAGAGATATCAATTATTTGTAAATCAAACAACAAGTATTTTCTAATCGAACAGATTTTCTAATCATTAAAAGTTTCAAAATTTTTCAAACACTTAAAAGATAAAAACTTTTCTTTTAAATTTGACTCTTTGACCTTAAATCAATAAGAGATTAATTATTTTCGTTTGATTTGTGAAAAAAATAAATGAATGGAAGAAACGAAAAATAGTCTATGATGACGAAAATTATTTGTATCAAGTTATTGAGTTGTATTGAACTTTTATTGATACACAGTGTGGAAATTCTTGATATTTTGAATGTCATTGAATAAAATTTATTTAATGAACCGCTTGATATCAAATACTGGTTAAATATCAGTTATTAAATGATAGTAAATTTTCTACCTGAAAGTTGATTCAAACGTTTTTCATCTTCATCTCGTAAATTTTCAGGCTGTCGTGCAATTTCAGCAAGTTGTCTTTGTGAGTTTACAAAGTGATGAATCCTCAGTAGATGATCTACTCCACGGCTTATCAATAAATCGTTGAAAACGTCATGACTAGCACTATTCCATGCAAAACGAGGATCCAATAAGAGAGCAGCAATGAAAGCATCACATTCAAAAAACTTTTGTGAACGTAAATTTAAAGTTTTTAGAAGTTTAGATGTTAAATTATTTTGTCCATCGGCAATCTTTTCTAAATTCATCACCATTCTCATCCATCGTAAAAAGAAGTCCGACATGGTTTTGTCTGATCTTTGAAAATCCTTCATTGCATAAAATATTGGCTGGAATGTTCTTGCATATTCCTCAATAAATTTCCAGGTTTCATCATTTAATTTTAGCTCGCGGTTATTTCGATTAGTCCCGATTTGTTCATATATCGCGAGTTTTTCAAACATTTCTGATACCATGATATAAGTACTACTCCATTTCGGAGCAATATCTTTGCGTGGTCTCTTGAGATCAGCAAAAATTACATGCACTCCACAAAACATTTTGGTACAGATTGCACCAATATTGTTTTCTAACACATTTACTTTTCTCTCTTGTTCTTGAGTATGTGATTGCCTTTCGATCCCATCGTCTGTATCTTCAGAATTTTCTACAAGTTCTTCTTCAAAATTGACTCGGTCAAGCAGATCGAAATCTTCAAAATCAAACTTGTTGTGCTTCCTCAACAATTTCATTACAAAGATCATTTGATTTTGCATTTCTCTGATAGCATCAGAACCTTTGATCATGTTTTTACCTTGATCCGAACAAGTTGAGTAAATATCATCTGCCCCTTTCCCTACTTTCGCAATCAGAGTAATTAGCTGATCAGCTAAAACCGTCCCAAGTTACCGTACGTGCTGAGTGAGCATTCCCAAAGTTCAATCGTGCAATTTTCCATTTTTTGTATACCGAATACTTGTAGAAAAAACACTTGTTTTGAAACAAGACGCTGAGTCAAACATTAATGATGGATATACATTTTCTATATGCTTTGCAACAATTTCATAAATATGGTCAGCAGTTTTAAGAATAAATTCTTTTGCTTTTTAATGATTCCACCTCACACCAAAAGTTTGAAGAGCCTTTCTAATCATCTAATTCTTCCCTCAAGATAAAGGATCAGCAATAGACAGCTCTGACATAACTAAAGACTGAGTTGATTTTATTATAAATCTGCTTACTTGTATTCTAAATTTGGTTAAGTAAATATATATTCTGCCCGCTATTTTACATGTTTACTTTAATCTATGGTAATTTAAAGACCGGAATTTTAGTTAAATAGTTTTATGGCATCATAAAATAGGGGTGGTTCACACAGTAATGTTTAAATTTTGAGCTTAGACTTTTAAATAAACCTTAAGAGGTTTAACTATAAAAGTCTAACTAGTCGTATGTCAATTTGTGTGTTCTTCATACTTATATTAATAAAAACTTTCATATAAAATGGAAAAAACAGATTTTAAACTTGAAAAAACTAATTCTTTTCGACCTTGAATATGTTTGCAGACATATGACTCGTTAGAAATTAAACATATAACATAAAACTTGTTTGAAAAAGTTGTTTTCTCAATTTAATGTTTTATCTTCATTAAGAGCAGCGCCATTTTATACAAAAATATGGTTCATCAACTATAAAGCAAAATTTTATATCTAAACTTAAGTAATTTAAAAAAAAATTTAACTTTGTTAGATTTTAGACAAACTAAAGCGCTAGGAGAAAAAAAAAATTAAAAAAAAAGAATTATTTGGGCTAAAAAAGTGCAGTGAAACATAACCTTTTTTAAAAAAGGCAAAATTCGTGTATTTTCCAGAACATGCATTAACGGCGTTGAGATAGGCAAATTTCTCATCAAAATCGATTTTATGAAGTCTCTTACTGTATCGTTTATATCGAAATCAAATTTAACTTTTTTACGCGAAACGAAAATAGCATTTTCTTCACCGTTACCCTCTTAATGATTGTTATTTCGAACTCTCCTTCTTTCCGATGTTCCAAGTTCTATAGCAATATCTTTGTGTTTTGAATGCAAATGGTTTTTGAGATGAGAAACATTTCCGGCAAGAATTGCTGGCTTTTGTTCTGCACACACTTTGCATCTCCATCTGTTATTTTAAGTCAAAAAATATTCTTTAACTCGTGTGTTTTGCATTTTTCTCTACATAAAGCTTAAATCATCTTAATCAAATTCTAAGAAAAAAAGGTTAACTAAAAAAAAAAAAATAAATAAAAAATGCAATTGCTTATTACTCGAATCTTAATGAATAAGAAATAAAAGTTAAACAATTTATATATTTGTAGTTGTTTAAAATAATTACATTGAGTTTGCAATTGTGTGATACTTTTATAGTGGTGCGATACTAGCTTAGTTTGGCATGTACTTTTGTATCGTGCAGTTTTCAACGTAAAAAAAATTCAAAATTTTTAAAGAATCTTTTTTTAAATTTTCTTTCAGAGAAAAGTTTTTTAATGTAAAGAAGAGCAACACCTCATAATTAAGTTTTTGAATGATGCTAATGATATTTCCAATTAGGCAAAATCTAGCCGCATAGGCATCAATTCAACCACAGAGCATATTCAAAAATTTTTTGGTAAGGAATGGTAAAGTACATTGTCACTTTTGTTTCAGAATGTAATAACTTTCAAAAAGCTAAAAAAAAAAAAAAAGAATCTTCAAGTGAAACCATTGTTACAAATCATTTCAGTTCAAAAAGCAGGTTATGATTTGTTATTTTCAAAAATTTTGAATTTTTTTAAGTTAAAAACCGCACCACACAGCAAAAGTGCAGGTCAAGTTAAGCTTGTAGCACACACTTGGTAACATAACATGAATATAAGTAGTATAAACAACTATAGGTATATTAACTGTTTACCTTATCGCCAGATTTACCTAGATGATACAATTCATTATTATTAATTATGAATAGCTTTGTTTTTCTTCGAAAATTCGATTTATCACCACCATTTAATAATAGCTGTCTTTGGATATATTTTGTCTTAAAAAAAAATACAAACGTCAACTAATTCAGTCTGCGGCGTTAAACTTTTAATAATACAATGCATTTAAACATCAAAACTTTAATGTTATTCGTACGAAATGGAATCACTTCTTTATTGCTTTTTAAGAAACCACATTCTTAAAAAAACCTTTGAATTTTCCGTGGATCCTTTTGATCTTGAAAAATGACATCTGCGTTTTTGACTTTGTCTATTTTCAGTTTTTCGGAATTTAATATATCGACTTTAAATCCATTGTCAACCTTCCCTTCTCGATTCTCAAAGTAATTCCATCCATGTTTCGTCTCTTTGATTGCTTTGTAAATGGATTTGTACTCAATGACCTCACCAGTTTCAACATGGGTCAGTCTCTTTTTTCTGATGAATTTTAACCTTTCATACTTGGGGTTGATCGGTTTTTCTTGCTTTACATTTTTTTCTTTTTTTTTCGGACGGCCCTCAGGTCTGCCTTCCTTTGATCCTTCCAAAAGCGAATCTTTACTTATCAGATTGTTCTCAACCGCAATCATCATCAAAGTCATTAAATTGTTCAAAGTTTTAGAAACGCCATTTTCTTTCAACAATTTTTTAAAATACTTTTTCGTGTACCTCATTTTTATTATGTAAAGAAAAAAATTATTTAATTCATTTTTTGTCAAGAATTTTGGCAAAGAGCAACCAAATTGGTTCCATTTGATGTGAATTTCAAAAGTCTGTCAGAAGCGATCACCGCGATTATGACAACATTTTCAGGAGTAGCTGCCCTGAATTGAATATTTACCACCAAGTCAGCCGTTTCATTAATCACCCTCTCTTTTTGCTTGCTGATGTCGATTAAGAGTAATCGGTATAATTTTGCATAATTTCGACAAAGTCAATCCAGATTGGCTAACAAGTTCGTTTGTGCCGTAATATTTTTCATCAAATGAGAATGCGTCTGAATGAGCCATCACAATTTTCTTTTCTCCAAAATTCAAGTTGTAATTGCAGTTTGGATATTTTATTCCATTGGCGGTCGCGTTGAAATTGCTCTCATCGCAATGGTCGAATATGGATGAATCGACAGTTTGACTCGAAGGTCTGTTTTTTTGAAGTCCGAATATGATGAATCTCAGAACGCCTTTTTCTGTCATTCTTCCAAGTGTCCAGCTGAATTCCGTTTCTCCGGATGGAATGACCTGCCTTTCACACCTGTTTGACTTGAACTCAACATCAACCGACAACTTTTTGCTTATAAAGTTTAAAAAATCGTTTTTCCTCAAAAAAACCAATTTAACTCTCGGCATGTAAAGTATGAATTTTTTAGGGTCGATCGTTCCTGCAGCAACAGTCTCAGCTCTGTAAATGGCGTCATCACTTTCTTCCTTTGTAAATCTTTTGACGTGTCTAAATCCATAAGCAACTTTATCATAAGTTTCGCAAAACCCGAAAGTGTGTTTCAAAGGTACTCTAAATGAAAAAGATCCAATGGACGTGGTGTCTGCAAACAAGTGATCCCTCCTGACGTTGAATCCTGAATTTCCAACAACATTCGACGTGTCCTTGTACCAGTTCTTTTTTAATCCGTCTGCAAGCTGAAATCCATATGTGTAATTCAACAATCCAAGCATCGTTGTACCTTGACCTGGATAATTAAATCTCTGCACTTGTTCTCCGGATAAATTCTAAGTGATCTCGCTGAACAAACGCATGATTGCGTTGTTCACCAAGGAAATATTATCCGTAGCTGTGTAAGCAGTTCCATCACTTTTTTTCAACACTCCTTCGATGAGGACATATGCTTCTGATGGAATTGTATATACGGACTGAGCGTCACCTCGAATGTGATTTCGTTTGATGCATTCAAATCAAGACTCGTTAGATAATGCTCAAAAAAATCAACTTTTTCAATCCCGATGTCATACTCTGGCTTTTCTAAAGCTATCAATCTGTCTGTGTTAATCATTTTTATATACAAAATAAAAAAAAATTTAAACTGTTTTTACCCGATCAAAAGTCCATTTCCCATTCTTACAAGATCTTGAATTTTAACCGAATTCTTTTTTGTCATTTTTTTTCTTATTAACGATCCTAACAATTTTTTTTGTAATTCAACAATTGGATTATTTGATTCATCCAAATCATTTGCTGGTAAATCATTCGCAGGTAAATTAACAACTTTATTTTCAGGTTTGACCGTTCCACTCACAGAATACATTTTTTCAATCGCTTTCTTTACTTTGTCGATAGCAACGCCTTTTGCAGTGGATATGGCCGAAGAGGCTAATTCTTTACCGGCGAATTTAGCTGCCATCATCGCTTCTCTACCCAGTTCGCTTTTTGCAGCCTTTTTAAGTAAATTGACGATTGATTTTGACATGCCAGAAGCTGCAGCTCTCCTCAAAAAATTCTTAATCGCATCCACAATTCCTCCTCCTCCAACGATGTGCTTTTTTATGTATCTTCGATTATTAACAATCAGCATTTTAATACGCAAATAATTTTTTTTAAACCCTTCGGATTCGTGGAAAAATCTTCGATTTTTTTAAATATCGACATATCTTTGAATCGATTTATTTTCCTCTTTATTTATCTCTCCTTGCCTCAGTAACTCGTCGCAAATCGCAGCAGCTTCGTTTCTCGAGGTAGAATTTCCAGAATGCCAAGCAGCAATCTCAAGTTGAGCCTTTGCACGAGAGCATTTGTATAATTACCCCAGATCCTTTTCTCTCTTGAGTGTTAATTTTTATCCTCTTCCAAATGGGAGCAATTATGGTGGTGTATTTTTCACTCCTGGAGGCTTTTGGCTTGTTCAGATTTGCCTCAGGTCCAATCGCTCCCGTGCTGAGGAGTATTTTTTCGTAATTTTTAAGATCCTCATCCGTGTTTGCTTTTGTCAGGCATGGATCTGGTGACAAGCTCCCAAAAACCTCTCGTGCCAACATATTTGGCTTCGCCAATAATAATCTCGTTTTCGTCGATGGTCATTTCATCTTTACCAATATATATTTTGCCATTTTTTGCGTGCACTCCAAACATTCTGTCTGAAGTAATTCTTTTTGAAGCGTAATTGGACAAATAATACATCGCAATATCACCAACATTCATTCTTCCGCTGGTGATCTCCTTTACGGGATCTAAATTGTTCTGCAGAAATAATGGACTGCTTTCAACAACTTTATCTGCGATGCTCTTCAGCTCGTTTTTCACCTTTTCATTGCTCTCAATAAGAGGCTTGTAAAACTTGTTCAAATCAGCCTGAAAATTTGCATTTGAAATTTCGCTGACGAGGCTTTCCTAATAAATCTTTTCACTGTTTTCAATAATATTTCTCACAACCTCATCCCTCTTGTTCGGGTCTTGTATTTTAAAAAAAGACATTTTTTATAATACTACAAAAAAAAACTTCAACAAAACGAGATTGTGTTTTTGTTTAAGATTATTCAGATCCCTGGAAAATCAATTTCTTTTAAATATGTTGTTAAACGCTTGAATCGCTTCCTAACTTCCTTTATTTATCAAAGACTCTTTTGTCATTTCATCAATATTGCTTTTTGTTTTTGTCCTTATTTTATCTATCATGGATTTAAATTTTTGAAGCTCGCCCAAAATCAATTCATATTCTGAATCGCCGACAACGACATCCATTAGAGATTTTTAAATGTGATTGCTTATGGTGTTCAATTTAGACTCTGCAAGAACTTTTAATTTCTCATGCTTTTCAGCTTTTAATGCGAGTTTTTTGTTAACTTCACCACCAACAATGGATAAAAAACCTGCACCTAAAACAACACCCTCGAGCGGCAAAAATGGTTAAAGGAGCGGCAAAAATGGTTAAAACTCCAACTCCAACAACACCAAGAGCGATTCCACTTGCTTGCAAAGCATTATCTGCAAATGAGATGATTCTGAAAGCTCGATGGTACTTTTTGCTGAGCGTCATTCTCTTTGTCTTTTTATCCTCAATCTCTTTTTGTATCTCGCTTATTTTTTGAAGACGGTAATGACGACCCTCTTCAGACGGAACCGTTGGAAGAACCGGATAAGTTTTACTTGTTTTTTTTAATACAGCTATTCACGAAAGTTTAAACGATTGCAGAATTTTTATCAAGTATGTTTGGTTTTTGTTTAATAAAGAAAAACTGTAAAATGATATCGACTTAATTTTTTTTTATTTATTAAAGAAAAAGTAATCAGCTTTAAAATGAATATGAACATGTTATAAAAATTTTAATATTTAGTTAGAAAAAAGCTATTACAAAAAATCTTAAAGGAAAAATAAGAAGCACAAAAGTTTAAACGAATTGCAACATTCGAACAAAAAATGAAAAAAAAAGCGAAATTAATATTTGAAGTGTCCTCCTTTATTTTTATAGCAAAGATAAACTCGTTTATGCATTGATTCAACTAATTTCATGCACATCAAGCGAGGTACCTTCAGCCAGTACTCATTCAAAAGTTGCTTTAAATGCTGAGTTGATTGAATTTCATGGTATGTCAGTTGATTGTCGATCCAAGACCAAATATTTTCGATTGGGTTGAGATCTGGTGATCTAGGGCACCAGGGCATCACATTGAACTTTTTTTTCAAAAAATATTCTTTGATTGAGTGTGCTGTATGAGCTGAAGCCCCGTCTTGTTGAAAGATAAATTGCTTGCTTCTGCCATACAAGTGTCTGATTGATGGAACTAAACACGTTTCCAATGTGTTCTTGTAGGTGTATTGATTAATTCGGTCTTCATACAGCTCACAGAAGCCTATACCTTTGCGAGAAAAACATTCCCAGATGCCAACCGAACCTCCACCGCCTTGTCGACGATGTTGCAAAAACCTGTCTAAATATTTCTCAGTTGCAAATCTTTTGACATAGATTCTTCCCTTGCGGTTTACAACTTGAAAGTTAGCTTCATCACTCCAAATAACTTTTGCCCACTGTTCTACAGACCAGTCCAGCCTTTTTTTGGACCACACTCGTTGTTTACGTTTATCCGTGGTTGAAAGAATAGGTTTTTTAGCAGCTATGTACGTTCCAATACCTTTGTCCGAAAATGTTCGTCTCACGAGCTCTCTGCTAACTTTTGGATTATTTTTTGACTCATTGAAGATTTGTGCTAGCTTTTTGTAGCTGAGTCTGGGGTTTTCTCTGCTCATTCTGAATATACTATTTTTGTCACGATTGCTGAGTTTGGATGGTCTCCCAGTACGCGGCATGTCGGAGACGTCCTTGGTAAGTTCCCAGGTTTTGATGGTTTTTCTAACGCAATATTCAGAAATGTTAAGTATTTTGCCTATTTGAACGTTTGTGTGATTTTTTGTCCGCGCCATACCAATAACTTGCCATTTGATGTCACTAGGAACTGATTTCCGACCCATTTGCACGCAATTGAAATTAAATTGAAATTCAAAATATTTTAAGTTGATTTTTAATGAATTAAACGCTGCCTGATGATGTTGTGATGAATTTTTTGATTGAAAAACTACTCAATTATTTGCTAATTAATTGATAAATTCGCTGCGAAAAAAAATTTCGCAGCGTATTTATCAATTAATTAGCAAATAATTGATCCTAAATAAAATCGTTTAAACTTTTGTGAAACCTCTTAATTTGTATCACCTACCTTTTAATTAAATTTCTGAGTAAACGGTAATAAGTCAAAACCTACTTTTTTTTTATTCTATTAACAAATAACCTACTTACGAAATAGGAAAAATATTCATTTTGATATCTATTTCCGTTAGATTTTTATTAAAAAAAAAACGAAGATTAGATTTGAAAATTCTGCAATCGTTTAAACTTTCGTGAATAGCTGTATTTCCATTTTATCTAAGTGAAGATTTATTTTAATTCGATCCTATGTAATTAATCTTACAAAGTTTTTCACCTTTTTTAATGTGAACATCTTGATTGCTGTTGTTGCTCACATCCATCATGATTTCGTCGACAGACTCTGAAAGAATAATTTCTTTTTTGTAATAATTTAATTTCTCGCTGATTTTGTTTATCAATGTGACAATTGCGACACCCTTCTCCAATTTCAGTCCAATCGACAATGATATGGATGTATGCGAAAGAGCGTTAAATTTTATATCTTTCTGAGCAAAAACTTCATGATGACCGTTTGTGTTGAAATAAGTGGGATGATCCAATTTTTTTTTCATTAAAATAATATTACGATATCCGCTTTGCTTTCCAAATCTTTAATTTTACTTTCCATATGGCTCAAATAAAAATCTAAATTGGAATTTTCAATTTCTGTGACGTTATTTTTAAAATAAAACTTGTGAGGCGCATTCATTTTGAGATAAAAAGAATTTTTTTAAATCATTACAAAATCAAATTTAAAAAGGGGATGCTCGAAAATGGGGAGTTTGGTCCCAATAAAAGACCTGACCCTACTGGTTCATATCCTCTTCCGCTCTTCACATATATTCCGTCTCTAACTGAACTTCCTTACACCCAAGGTGTTAAAAACAACCCGTCTCCTCTCAGAGTTCACATCTTCATTCCATGACCATTTTTTTTAACAAACACAACTCCTCTTCCTGTGATTTTATCCATCATCGCGGATCCTGCGGACGAAGCAACTCCACCCAGCAGACCTGTTGCAAGCACTGCAGCTGCTCTTGCTGCAACCATTTCCAATAACGGCAAAAGAGCTCCAATAAATCCACCTTTCTTTCTTGAGTTGTATTCCACTTGCGTTTTACTCATTTTAATGGTTACTCCAACCCCTCATCTGATTGCATCCATTATTTTATTGTGTTGCGTCTCTGTCACAAACAAGACATCATTTCCACCAAAATCTTCTCTCGAAAGCCTTATGCTTACAGGCTTGCCCTCCATCATTGATTTTTTTATTTTGTCAGTCTGATTTTGCGACACAGTCACTTTCACGCTCAAATATTTATTCATTTTTATATGCGCTGAAAAAACTTATTTCAATTCTCTGATATGATATCTAATTGTAATACTCTCACCCCTGAAATTCAATAAATTTCCATTCTGGTCGTCGAAGCGAGTTGTCATTGTTGAAATCTCACTCAATTTCACAGAAAGATAAACCAAATGAGTCGGTCTCTCAATAATTTTATATCCTTGACCCACATTTATGTAAAATGAGTAAATGCAATTTAATTGGAATCCATTAATATATGCTGATCCAATCACATTGTTGACAATTCTGATCGTATTCACACTTGTGATTCTCACGACATCGTCAGACTCATATTCAGAATTGGAGTCCAACTGCCTTTTAGTAAATCCCAAAACTGACGCGATGCTGTTGTCCACATTCAAATCCATAAAAATATTTAATCCAAGCATAATTGCCGATTTTAAAGTATTTACATTTGCTACTATTCGAATGTTGAATGGAGAGTAACTAACTTTATTTGAAGCGACATAACTCCCACTTTGAGACGCGTAACTTTTTATCGTGCTTAAAACAGACTTTTGAAAATAATTATTTATATCTTTAATGTCGTAACTTCCCTCTGGAATGGCGATATTTTCCCAATTACCTCCATTATTCATGCTGTACCTAAAAGAATTGTTTTTGCTGTTAATATTTGGAAAGCCGTTAAACGTCTCAAGACCGAGAAAAGCCATCTCATATTTTTTTTTCTTTTTCAAACACAAATTTGTCCAAAAAATCGTGTTTGAAAAAGAAAAAATGCATCATCATCGTAGATGATGATGCTTGTCATATTTTTAATTATGCGCAAGATTTTTTTAAATTTAAACACATTCTCTGACGTGAAATTGTACGATAATATCTTCCCCTCTAAAGTTGATCAAATCTCCATTTCGATCCACAATTTGTCTCTCCATTGATGAAATTTTGCTCTCCATTACTGGCAAGTATATCAAGTGGTGAGGTTTTTCATTAATTTTATACCCTGGGGCGACACCTGGATAAAAAGAATAAATGTTGTTTGCTCTTTTTCCATCCAAATAAGACGATCTGATAAGGTCGTTCGTCACTCGGATCATCTGCACATTCTCCATGTTAAAAGTCTTAAGGCCAAGAAAAGCTATCTTATACTTTTTGCTCGAATCCAACTCGATTGGCACGTCAAAGTTTGTTTTGATCACGCAGCTTTTTACAGTTAGATTTTCTTTTTTCAAACTTACAATGAAATAAAATCTATATGAAAAATTTATATAGAAAAGATTTTTTTTTTTAAATCATTTAAAAAAATTTTTTTTTCCTGACAGTGATCCGTTGTGAATGCTCGTTGCTCATGCTCCTTTTTGCAAAGTGATCAGTTCTTTATTATCCGCCCACGAGTTGAATGAATCGGGATATCCGAGCCATTTGACTAATGATTTGTTCTTTTGTTCGCGAATCACTTTTTCATTTCTGAATATGTCTTGATGAGTCTTGTGCATTTCCTGTTCGTAAAATGTGCCTTGTATTTCTTCTCCAATGGTGTCGGTGATTTTCTATGTGGGAGGGTCTATGTATTGAATTTTCGACACGGTGAAAACCTCTTTAACCCATCTCGGTGTGTACCCTTTTTCAAAATTGGACTTCTTTTTAGTGATCCTCACAATGTCTCCCATGGAAAACTTTGGTTCTTGTCTTTCTGTTTGCACCTTTCCATTCAGGTTCATCCAGATCTTATTTTCTTTTCATCGCTGGCTTCATTTTGGTGGAGGAGTGTTTTGTGTTGTTGTAGTTGTTCACCATTTCATTTAAAACGTCAATGAATTTTTTGTTGTTGTTTGCTGAAAAGTACTTGAACATTTTTTCTTTCATCGTTCTGTTCCATCGTTCAACGGCGCAACCTTTTTCTTTATTTTCAGTGGAGTATAATTACACTCCAAGCGCTTTCACATAGTTGTTTTACAATTCTTTTCCTTTATCCTCCCACATTTTAGAGCACCTTCTTTCGTCGAAGATTTTACTTAAAGCGTCAGCTACATCAAGACCGGTTTTGTTTTTTAAGGGTGTATTCTATCTGTACTTTGAAAACACATCAATAACCACGAGCAAGTATTTTACTCCGTTGTTGAATTTTGAAAAAGATTGCATGTCGACTAAATCAGCCGCCCATATTTCATTGATAGCGTTAACAATCACTTTTCTTCTTTTGAAATGATGAATCACTGGTTTATGATGTTCGTCTGCAAGCTGATCCGTCCATTTCAGATCCTTCGGATCCATGTAAATTTTTTGAATTTTTACCGACACTCAACCCGAATTTGGCTTTGGCGTTGATGATTGGAGAGATTGATTTTTCTTTCGTTTATATCTCTTTGGTTGGGTTTGGTTGGAGTTCATTTCTTCAAGCATCATTTGATCTGCTAAATTTCTGTTTTGTCTGTCGTTGAAATATTTGTAAGCGAGATCGTGATGGTAAGCGGCGTTGTCCACCCTGTCGACAGGTTTGCTCCAGTCTTTGTAGGCGTCAGTGGAAGTGAGTCTTTCGTCTAAATTTGTACCTCTAACGGCAAAGTTCATGCCAGGAATGTGCATTTCTCCAGGGAACTTTGCCCACGGAAGTTTGATTTTGCTGGATATCTTGTTGATCGAGTTGACTAAGTCGCCTCCTTTCGTCGATGAAATAAATTTGTTTTTGGTCGTTCCGCAAACGGCGCAAGTTCCTTTGGTCATATTTCTGTTGTTTTTTGAAACATCATTTCTCAAGTGCAGCGTGTCAGTTTTTCTTTTGCATTTAACGCAGTACATTTTTATATCAAATTTTTTTTTTTAAATAAAAAATGGAAATCACCGATTCGTCATGAAATATTGGAAAGAGCAAAAGGAACAACAACAAGCTTTTGCCGAGAAGTATAAGAGGAGTCATCATCGGAAAGTCTGGTTGTGGAAAAACAACTTTGTTGTTGAACTTGCTGCTGAGACCAGGATGGTTGGATTACAACAATTTGCAAGTTTTTGGGAAGTCCCTTTTTCAGCCAGAGTACAAAATATTGAAAAGTTCATTCGAGAAGAGATTGCCAAAAGAGGTTATTCTTGATTTGTTCAAGTTTCAAGGAGAAATAGAAAAATTGAAAGTGAGTCCTGAATTTGTAATTCAGGACATTTCAAAAAAATGGGGTAGCAAAACCGACATGGAGTGTCAGTTTTTTGGAACAGCCGACGTTGTGCCGGAACCAGAAGATTTTGACGCCACGAAGAATAATTTGATAATCTTTGACGATTTGCAATTGACTAAGCAAAATAAGTGCGAGAAATATTACATCAGAGGAAGGCATTCCAGCGTGGGTTGTTTCTATTTGGCTCAAAATTATTTTTTGCTTCCTAAACAAACGATCAGAGAAAATACAAATTTTCTTTGTTTCCGCAGGATTCAAAGAATGTGAATCATATTTATCGAGATCATGTTTCGAGCGACATGAAAAAAGAAGAGTTCAAAAAGTTTTGAAAACATTGCTGGTCTAAAGATTTGCGGTGATTGATTTGTCCTCTAAAAAAGATTGTGGAAAATATCGAAGCGGATTTGACATTTTTATTTTCCAAACTCGTAAAAAAAATTGATTCAACTCATGATCGCACGCTCCATAAAACGGAATAAAAAATTGGTGGTTCGCAGATGTTTAATATGAAAATGAGCTCGTTCTCTCCTCTTCTACTACTCAAGTCAACTCTTGTCTAATTTTATTTGTCATCTTTTTAGTATTCTAGATATTATTTCTCCTATTCTAATCAAACATAGCAGTTATTCTTTATCAATTAAAAGTTTTGCAGAACAAACTTTTAAGATTTATTAAAGCAGTGTTGATTTTATATGCCAGAATCATCAAGAATGGGGGAATTAAATATGGATCTGTAGTTGTCATTAATATTTTTTATGATAATTTACAAAAGGAAACTACAGATTCTGTAAGAAAAGATCAGGTAAAAGAGTTTAAAAAATGACAAAGAACTGATAGCCAGTGCTAACAAAAAGTTTTTTTATATTTCCTTATAAGAGTTGTAAGCAGTCTTTGCAATATGTAAGTTTGTTTTAGTAGCATTTTGATACATAGCTATTTGAAAGCCTATTTCAGTATTTCATATGTTATTGGAATATACTGAAACGGGAAATCAGTTAGCGAAAAATATTGTATAGCATAATGTAATTACATGATTATAATCTCAAGTATTTCTCGACCATTTTAATAAAAAAAACATTTACTGTAAAAAAAATGGCCTCCTAATTTTTTACGGAAAATACAACAAATCAGGCCGTATAATAACAGAAAGCCAATAGGGAACCTAATTTAATTGCGGATAAAGACAGAAATACCTCAAAACAGATAAAAGTAAAATGTTGATATAGATTTAATTTTATTTCATGAAAATTTAAGTGTGAACCTATTCTTTTAAATAATACATTCTGAAACATTCGCCAATACATAGCAGAGGTCTATTTTCACAAACAGCAAATTTATATCGTGTTTCTTTACGTTTTATTTTAGAGCAGACTCGACATGGTTTTGTTGAGAACTTTTTCTTTTCATTTGGTAGCATTGAAGACAATTAGTGAAAGCTATTATTGGTGATTCGAGGCACAATTTCATTTGAACGTTCACCCAATAAATCCGTAACAACTAATTCTCTAAACTTAAGCAAGGATATTGTTTTATCTACTCCATATTTGCTGTTTAGACTGTAAGCAATAAACAAAAAAGAGATGAAGTGCTACTTTTTTATACCATCCAATTGTCTTTCTTAGGCAATTGTCTTTCTTAGGCATCCAATTGTCTTTCTTAGGCAATTTTTTTTTTGTCTTTCTTAGGCAATTGTCTTTCTTAGGCAATTGTCTTTCTTAGGCATCCAATTGTCTTTCTTAGGCAATCATAATATGATACCATTTGTTCCGCCCTATTTACTTCTGGCTTAAATTGATTGTAATCTTTAATAAGGTTAGGTTTCATTTTCTTCTCTCCTCTCCTTTTTCCATTAAATCCAAAACAATTGCTTACCAATAGTTTCTAAAGATAGCATTTTTACACACCCTATATGAAGAAGAACTCCAAGGAACTGCCGCATATCTTCTGAATTTATTGGTTTCCAATCTTTAAAAAGTGAGCTTCTTCTGAGGGGACGCTGCTTATTTATTTCTTGCGTTGCGTAGCGGTTAGTTTCAACTACCATAGTATTTATAAGCTCTTCTGTAACAAATGGTCTAAAGAAATCTATTGGTTTCTTGCTCTCCATGTTTATCTTCAAACCAGTATCGGCAGTAAATTGAATTTGTTTTACAATATTCGGCTCATCTTTCCATTGGTTTGAATTTCTAGATGGACCATCCGTTGTTCTAGCTTTTTTCGTCGGCATCAAAAAATCTTCTGCAGTGGCTGCTAGATGAACGTCTGTTAACTGATTGTCATCACTTTCTTCAGTGTTATCTTCAGAACCTGATTCTGATGCAGTCAAGCTCGAAGACGTAGCAGTATTAGCGAAAAATGAATCCAAATCTTCGACATCATCATCTTCACTATACTCACAACCTTCCATAATCATATGTGCTGATCCAATTGTAGAATATCTGTGTTGAGCTAATACGCGAGAAAAAAAAACCAGCTAATACTACTAGGAATCTGTTTAACTACCTGCTAATACGGCTAATCCTGGTGAGTTTTCGCTTAATACGGCTAAACTTATTAAGTTTCCCATTAGTCATGACTAATGAAATAGGATTAGCAGGAAATTCATAAACGTCATCTGCAGATGACGTTAATGAATTTCCTGCTAATCCTACTCAGGTGATTTAAGGCCAGTCCAAATTTTTATGGCAGTTCTTCCTACTTCTATTACTTCTTTTTTTTAAAAAAAATGAAAATTTGTTGTCTAAGCTGAATAATATTTAGCAAAAGTTGGGCTAACTTGAAAAAAATTTTATTGACAAAAATATGGCGGATGACACATTGTCCTTAAACTTAAAGACAAATGTTTCAAAAAATAAGGGTTTAAATTGTTAAGCACAACTTTTCTAGTTATCTACAAGCTAAAAGACATCGATATTGAATTATATTATTTTTTCATACTTTGATTCAAAAGGTAGGGTCGAAAATCCGACGTTTAACTATTTCTTACAACAACGAACACTGAAACGTCGAGAACTCGGTAATACTTAGCGATTTTGTTTGAAAGGCTTTTTGATGACCGCATAAACAGAATGGTTTCTGTCGGTTGAAGTTATTCGTAATTAACAAAATAGAGCATGTTGTCATTTCATATATATATATATATATATATATATATAATATATATATATATATATATACGCTGCCAGTTTCTCTTTTTTCAGAATCGTCAAGAAGCCTTTCTATTTTTTTGTTCTTTAAGAACATTGAGCACTTTCTATTTTCTATGTTTTGTTTTGAACATTGAGCACTAATTTTGTAAAATGCACTAACACAGTTCACATCCAATTTAAAAAATCTATTGCAAATAATAAGTATTCAAAATTTGAATAATAACTAATGTGGTTTATTATAAATCATTATATTATATACTAATTCATAACATGTTATGAACTCATGATATATACTCAAAAAATTAGAAAACTTTCTTGTCGGACTTTTTTAGTCACCGCTTTTTTAAAAACGTTTAGAAAAATCCCGCGGGATCTGAACGTCACAATTTTACGTCACCCTTAGATAAACGAAACAAACCCGAAATTTACGGAAACTGGCCTTAAACTACATCAGTACTAAGGTTGTTTTTTCAGTCCCGAAAACGAGCATTAACAGCACTTTTTAGTATCAATTAAATAGATTGAATTGATACTTACGATAAATATTATTTAAAACTTACCAATCAACAACCTATTTTTAACTTACATTTTAATAAATTTTACTCCATCAAAACAAACGCAGATATGCTACGCCTGAAGCTATAATCCATCTATGAAATTGCCAACATTTTCCCCGCGGATTTTACCACTATTCTCATTCTTAAATAAACGGTGTAGGCAAGATCAATTTTATAAAGATAGTGTTACATATCATTGAAAAGAATAAAAGCTGGGTTATAATAATTAGCATGGCATTTTTTTCAGCTAGCTACAAATTTGGGTAGTATTTCGCCATTTAATCATTCAAATAAATTTGAGGACATCATCGATAAATAAATTTACACATACGTTATATATATATACATATATATATATATATATATATATATATATATATATACACTGTCCTCCAAAACATTAGCAACCAAATAAAATAAAAACATTTTCTACTTTGATTACTTATTACAGCAATTTTGTTTTTTTAATTACGCTTTAAATGAAAAAAATGGTTAATGTTACATGTAAGAAAAAATATTTTAACATAACAAGACAACTTGAAAAAAAATAAACGTGAATTTTTGTTTGTATTGGTATTTTAACGCAAAAACGTGGTCCTCCAAAACATTAGCAACTTTTTTAAAACTACCCTAAAGAATGTTAATATCAATAGTTAATGGGATATCCTTTACTTATTAGGATCAAGGAACACCTTCTCGCCATAGACTCTACGAGTTTATTAATTTTTTCTTGTGTAATCTCATTCCACGTGGTTTCAATAGCTTTATATAGCTCATCGGCGTTTTTGAAGGGTCCTTTGTGTTTTAGGGAGAGTTCAACTTGGTACCATAAATTTTCAATCGGGTTGAGATCAGGTGATTGAGCTGGCCATTTCATTACTTTAATTTGATTTGTTTCAAACCATTCTTTAACGAGTTTAGAGGTGTGTTTGGGGTCGTTGTCTTGTTGAAATGTCCATAAAAGAGGCATATTATTATCAGTATGAGGAACCACTTTTTCTTTGAGAATATCACGATAAACATACTGATCCATAATGCCATTTATTCGGTAAATAGGTCCAACTCCACTAAAACCAGAAAAACATGCCCAAACCATTGCACTTTTTCCACCACCGTGCTTGATTGTTCCTCTTGTGTATTTAGGGTCTAAGCGTTTACCTTTAGGTCTACGTACCTTTAAATTTCCGTCAGGACCTTTCAAATTGTACTTTGATTCATCGCTCTAGAGTACTCTATTCCAATCATTTATAGTCCAGTCTCTATGAGAATTTGCAAACTCAATTCTAGCTTTTCTATTCTTTTGAGAAATGAAAGGTTTTTTTGCTGCTCTAAAGTTCAAAAGTCCTGAAAGTTGTAACCGTCTACAAACTGTATTTTGAGACACGGAAAGTTTCAGTTTTTTAATAGTATCATTAGCGCTGTCAAAAGGATTTTTTTTAACATGACGAATAATTTTTCGATCGGTGAAACGACATGTTTTGAGTGGTCTTCCGCCCTTATGTTCTGTTTCTAAAGGACTACCTTTAATAAATCGTTTAATTATTCGACATACAATTGACTTGTTAATGGAGTATTTCGTTGCGATTTCCTTTTGTTTGACTCCTTTCTTGTAATCTTTTACGATACGTTCTCGAAAAGCTAAATTATACTTGTTTCCTGCCATTATAATCCAAAACAGCATACATACGCGATCTTAAATTAATATTGTAATAATTGCAACACTCCGTATTCATCTCTGGACAAAAATTAACAATTAGTTGATTCTCATTGGTTAAGTACTAATAATTACAACACAACAGTTCCCTTGGGCATTATTTTCACACTTGTGCTGCTGATTTTCCGTGAGTTTTTGTGAGTAATTATAAAAAGTTGCTAATGTTTTGGAGGACCACGTTTTTGCGTTAAAATACCAATTAAAACCAAAAAAACAAGTTTATTCATTTTCAACTAGTCTTATTATGTACAAATCTTTTTTCTTACATGTAATATTAAGCATTTTTTGTATTCAAAGCGTTATTAAAAAAATAAAATTGCTGTAATTAGTATTCAAAGTAGAAAAAAAGCATTTTTTTATTTGGTTGCTAATGTTTTGGAGGACAGTGTGTATATATATATATATATATATATATATATATACACTGTCCTCCAAAACATTGGCAACCAAATAAAAAAATGCTTTTTTTCTACTTTGAATACTAATTACAGCAATTTTATTTTTTTAATAACGCTTTGAATACAAAAAATGCTTAATATTACATATAAGAAAAAAGATTTGTACATAATAAGACCACTTGAAAATGAATAAACTTGTTTTTTTGTTTTTATTGGTATTTTAACGCAAAAACGTGGTCCTCCAAAACATTAGCAACTTTTTATAATTACTCACAAAAACTGAAGTAAATCAACTTTATATTTTTGTTCCGTAACTTTCTTTTTTCAAGGGATAATAGGTGGTTTTATTTTTTGTGTAATGGACTCTTATTTAACTTTCAAGCTTTAGGGTTCCAAATATGCTTGAGTACATTCTCACTAAGTTATTAAATCCTGCATGTATTCTCTCGTCACCTTGCTCCCCACGTAACCCAAGACCCAATCCTCATGTGTTCAAAAACACTCTGATATGATTCTCTAACATATGGATTTTGGAGTCATTGGTTTATTTCGCCAAGTTGTTCAAAAAAATTTCACGCCCTGCTGCTCTAAAATAAAATAAACCTAACTAATAAATGGAAAAGAAAATTAAAAATATAAAATAAATCAAACGATCTACAAGACCAACAGGAGGAAAGTCAGTAGTAAATATATGATCAAAGGCTGGCTACCCAAAATCAACTCACAATCGGTGTCGGACGTCAAATAAACATAAAAATGAAATTGAAGTGATTAGGTTCCACAACGAAATAGTATTTAATTATTTTTACTCTTAGACTTGCATAAAGCATATACATTAACCGAAACTTATTAAACTAAATTATTTTCAGTTATTGTTAATTCTACATTGTTACTAATTATTAAATCAATTGTATTTTTATTTTATGATAAATACACGTTTGATATACTTTATATGGTTCTGGCGACAAGATCTTTTGAATCTTCTTTCAGATACCAAGTTTATATATTGTTATATTGTTATATTACGATTGTAAGTTAAGTTTGTAAACTAAAAAAAAAAAAAAAACTTCGTAAAATGTTTTGAAACTTGTAAGTTACAAGAAGTCATTTCATTGTGAATATTTGTGAAACAATATAAACTACATTATTTTCGATTGTACTTTGAATAAGAGAAGTTTTGTTATCAATATCTTCGATGGCATGTTCTGGAATATCTCTGCCTGCTTCTCAATGCATTCGTCATAGTAGTTAGAATCAAGACGTTTTATATTTGGATCAAGGACTCCGCCATGTTTTGATAACAAAGAAATGACACTTTGATTCTAACATGTTGAAGAATCTTAGAAATTATCCCAATTAGATATGGAGAGCTGGTATTTCTATCTATAAAAAGATTTTGGATTTGCCACATCAGCTACTTGATAACTTATTTTAAATGATTTGCTTTTTTTACAGCTGTTCAAAGTTTTTTTCAAAGTAATCAAAGCGGTCTTTCACTTACTTTGTTTTCATTTATTTTCATGACTCTTTAATTGAGGGAATGCAACACTGGGTTGAAAACATTAGTTTTAGAATTAGTGCAATCGCATAGTTAAAAGATGTGCTTTCAGCGTGAGAGCCATTAAGAGGTGTAACAGCACTTCAACATATCCTTTTCTTTGACTTTCGAATTCGTTTGTTTATATGCCTAAGTATTGGCATTAATATGTTTATTGTTATGTTTCTTGACAGATCCAAAGAAAAGTTCGATTTCAGTAAAGCTTTTATTTTTGATTCAAGAATACCAATACAATACAATAATATCACAAACTTAATATTTATAGTAAAATAGAAAGTTCCTAGAAAGATACAGAACATTCTGGAACGTTATTATATATCTAGAGGGTTCTATGAAAGATTCTCGAATGTTCTGTTGTATCTAGAAAGTTCTAGAATGGACCGTAACATCTCCTCGCCAGCTTGGTTTTACGGAGAGCAAGCGTTTTGATTATTCTTTGATAGGCATCTACTAGATCGTCTTGTTTTGACTTGTTTTTTATCTTGACCAGTCGGCTCACACAACAATAAATCGGGCTGTACTATTATTGACTCCTCCACCTCCCCGGAGTTGTAGCGATGCCTGAGTTGTTCAATATGACGATGCCAGACTAGACCATCAGGCTCTGTCTTCACTATGGCAGATCGAGGACCGCATACTTCAGTGACAATTACCGTAATCCAATATGAGTTGTTATCATTACTTGAGCTAAAGTATCTGGCATAAACCAAGTCTCCTACTGAATATTTTACAACTTTGGAAGAGTCCATAGATTGCTTTGATTGTTGTAAATGAACAGGGGATGGCAAAAGCAGATCGATTTGCGCCCGAATTTGTCTGCCATTGAGTAATTCGCTAGGTGACGATTCATTTGCTAAAGGAGTTCGGCGGTAGACCATGAGAAATTCTTGAAGACATTCTCAGGAGGTAGGTTTGATTTCTTCATGGCTTTTTTGAAAGTTTGAACTAGTCGTTCGGCAGCACCATTTGTAGCGGGGTGATATGGAGCACCTTTGAGCAGGACAATACCTCGACTATTACACCATTCTAGAAATTCCTGAGAAGTGAATGAGGAATAATTATCGGTAACTAGAGCATGTGGATAACCGAAGTGTGCAAAATCTTCTTCTAGTAAATCAATGGTAGATTTGGCACTAATAGAAGACGTAGGATCAATACATGGATATTTAGATAGAGCATCAATCATGATAAGCCAATTAGTACCCATGAAATTGATTGCATGATCAAGATGTAGACGGCTCCAAGAGCGTTCTGGTAGCATCCATGGATGGACTGCCGGTTTCGATGGAAGGTTCTGATTTTCCGCATAGGTAGTACACTGGTGTGCTAGATTAGTGATAGCTGAATCAATGCCTGGCCAATATACGGCAGATCGTGCGAGTTGTTTCATTCGTTGAATGCCGAAATGACCTAGGTGCAGTGTCTTCAAAACTTGATCTTGAAGAGTTTTGGGGACGACAACACGTGGACCATAGAACAAGCATTTGCCTGAAACTGAGAGAGCTTCGGAAAGTTTTTGGAATTCCCGTATCTCGTCATTATTGTCGGATTCAACCCAACCATCTCGAACATTGCGAATAACTGCAGCGATGACAGGATCTTTGCTCGACTCGCGGACCAGGATATTCGGATCATGCATATCGATTTGACGACTAACGGTTTTCACCGCACAAATCATTAAATTTTCTTCACTACTTTCCTCCCCATCGAAAATGCGATCAACCGGTAATCGACTGAGCGCGTCAGCGTTGCCGTGTTCAGCTGTCTTACGAAACTCGATTTCGTAATTGTATTGGCTAAGAATTAAAGCCCATCGAGCCAGTCTATTTGCTGCCATAGCTGGAGTAGCCTTTGTTGGACCAAATAGAGCCAGTAGTGGTTTATGATCAGTGACGATGGTAAAACGACGACCAAAAAGAAATTGATGAAACTTTTTCAAACCAAAAATTATTGCCAATGCTTCTTTGTGAATTTGACTGTAGCGACGTTGACAATCAGTCAAAATCTTCGATACATTTGCAATTGGACGTTCAGAGCCATCTGCCAATCGATGAAACAATATGGCACCAATACCAACTTCTGAAGCGTCTGTTGCCATTCCTAACGGTTTCGAAGGATCGAAGTGAGTAAGAACTGAATCAGATGATAACAACTGTTTCACAGCTTCAAAAGCTGACTGTTGTTCGGATGTCCACTGCCATGGCACATCTTTCTTAATTAGAAGATAGAGCGGGTCTAAAGTCATAGACAAATTTGGAGGAAGAAATTTGCCGTAAAACTGTACTTGACCAAGAAAAGATCTCAGCGTATTAACGTCCTTAGGAACTGGCATAGCCAAAACAGCATCAACTTTGTTACCTTTAGCAATACCTTCCGAAGATAACATATGACCAAGATATTCGATCGAAGAACTAGCGAAAATACATTTTTCTAGACTACAGCGTAGTCCGTTTTTGCTTAGTCGTTGTAGAAGACCACGCAAGTTGGAAATGTGATCGGCTGCGTTGTTGCCACTGACGAGAATATCATCGAGATAGATAGCTACACCAGGTAGATCACTTGTTAATTTATCAATTGTCTCTTGAAAGTACCCCGGTGCTGAAGTGATTCCAAATGGAAGACGTAGCTGAAGAAGTACACCAGTATGTGTACTGAGAGCCAGTCGTCTCTGAGAAATTGGACCCAAACGAATTTGATTATAAGCGTCAGCCAGGTCAATTTTTGTGTATCCATAACCGCCACGCAGTTTACGCAACAGGTCTTCTGGCAACGGCATTTGGTAGCGATGAGGTTCTAGCTGAGTATTAATGAAGACTGAATAGTCGCCACAAATTCGAATCTTTCGTTTTGTTTGTCCCGGAAGCGCGGTCTTTTGAATAGGAACCACAGGTGTACCTTCGTCGTTGAATTGAGTACGTTTCCAAACACAATGCTTGATACCAGCTTCGTAAGCGTCAACCAGATCTTCTTGAATAGCGAAAGGTACAGGTCTTGGACGGCAGAAGATAGGCTTGTAGTCAGGCTTGAATTTTATTTCAAGTTCAAAGTCTTTCAAACAACCCAATTCTGGTTTAAACAGGTCTGGAAACTCAGAACATAGAACTCTGCACCTTTGTTGGAGATCTGTGTCAGGTTTGAGATGCTCAAAGACCTTAGCAACAGTACTCTTGGATGATTTCTTAATCTTTTCATCAACTGAAAGATCAAGTAGTCGAATACCCGATCGGTCAATAAGATTTAGTCCAGGAACAGAAGTTACGTGGAACCAAATCTTGCAACAGGTTGTTGGAGCTTTAACTGATAATTCAACTTTCCCTAGTATCGGAAGTTGATGCTTGCTTGCTGACTCGAATTGTAAATCCGACGATTGAAGATGTGGTTTACCCAAACTTTGCCATAAAGTATGGGTGATGAAATTGGTCGGAGCTCCAGTATCGAGTTCAAATCTTATCGAATGCCCATTAATTTGGAGATTTTGTGTAATTTCATCATCAACATTGATTTGGTTGACTTGGCGAAGTGCTTTAGTCTGTCCATAAATGAATATAGGCTTGACCGTCTTTCGGGATTCGGCCTTTTTCTTGAAACAAACTGCTTCAATGTGACCATTTTTACCACAAAAATTACATTCGGCATCCTTGAAACGGCAATTTTTGCGTTCATGGGTCGATTTGCCACAACTTCTACAAGCGGTTGACTCAGTCTGAGATTTGTTTTGTCGAGGAGCTGAGGATTTGGATTCCGATTTATGTTGCCCCAACTTATTGATTGGGAGATACATCGGAGACTTTGAGGAACCAACGGCAGTTTCCTTGGCTACCTTGGCGGCCTCCTCGGTTTCGGTTGCTATTTCTACGGCCTTGGCGAAAGTTAGATCTTCGTTTCTGCACTTGAAAAGAGCTTTGAGCACTGCTTCATTTTTAATAGAGCAGATAAAATGCGTTCGAAGAGCTTCATCCAGTGGATTTGTGATGTTAGCAAAGTCGCATGTTGCAGCCAATTGTCGAATTCGAGCAACCAGTTGTGGAATAGATTCACCTTGATTTCGACCAATGCTTGACCAAAATTTGAATCTTTCACGAACAAGGAATTTGGTTGGATTGTATTGTTCTTTCATGAATTGAGCAATTTGATCATACGAAAGATGGTTGACTGTCAAAGGAGTCTCTTGTTGGCTTGCAAGATTGCACAACTGTTTGTAGATGACTGGAGTTTGACAACTGAGAAAATAAGCAGCTTTGTTATTTCTTGTTATACCCCGAGCTTTAGCGAATGTTTCGAATCTTTCCTGATAATCGACCCATAATTCAGCTGTTGAATCAAAAGCAGCAAAATCTTGAGTGAACTTTGATTCATTGGCTTCAAGCAGTTTAACAATAGCGTCTTGTTGCTCTTTGATTTGTCGCTGTTGTTCGGCTAGTTGTCGTTGACTAGCTTCTTGCAGCTTCTGCATTTCTGCCAATATCGCTACCAGAGTAGCGCCGTGTTTTTCTTCCATGAGTAGTTTTTAGAAAATAGAGAGATCTTCGTCGCCAAAAATCTGTTATGTTTCTTGACAGATCCAAAGAAAAGTTCGATTTCAGTAAAGCTTTTATTTTTGATTCAAGAATACCAATACAATACAATAATATAATAAACTTAATATTTTTGTAAAATAGAAAGTTCCTAGAAAGATACAGAACATTCTGGAACGTTATTATATATCTAGAGGGTTCTATGAAAGATTCTCGAATGTTCTGTTGTATCTAGAAAGTTCTAGAATGGACCGTAACATTTATACTTTTTTGTTATAGATTAACGACTAAAAAACCAATGTATATAAAAAAACCTAAAAAAAAATTACTATGAAAGCACCATAGAGCATTTTTGTAAAAACCCCCTTACTGCGTTAAGTCATTCCAAAATATGGTACAATTATGCTGTTTTAAAATCTTCAGATTTTTTAACAAAACTTATATTACTCTATGTGAATTCCATTTTTTTTTTATGAAAGGCAAAATCTTTTTATTTTAAATGTTTCAAATTATTTTGTTCAGATGTCCTTTTTAATGGGTGTTGCAAAAAGAATGGCATCTTTTATGAAATATTTTTTTACATCTCGCTCAATTTTTGTGCTAACGATAGACTTTTCCTTTTTTTTTAAAAAAAGCTACTTTTTTTTTTCTCTCCAAAGAATTTTTTATCTTCATTTTAAACAAATAATTGCTTAGCTTGAGTTTAGGTAATGAGGTATTCATAATTATTCAAATTTATCAGGAAACTTAAGCAGAAACAAGCTCAAAACTTGCAGATTCTGATCTTGCTGCTCCTGGTGGACAGTTGGGGCAAGTAAAGTAATAAAAAAGTTATATCTACCTCATTATTAGGTTTATTTAGGTACAGTGAGAGAAATAAGTATCCGAACAAAAGATTTTTTTATGGAAAATAAACTTTGTCAGGTTTTTTTCGAAAAAAAAAACTTTATAGAAATAAAAGAAATGATTATTCTGAAAGAAAATTTTATTACGAATTCAATATGCAAAAAAAAAATATCAATAATAATATTTGATTGATAAAAAATTAAGATACATTTAAACTATGCAATTTTTTAGCATTAAATAAGTATCCGAACAAAATTTTAAAGATTAAGGCTTAAAGATTAACGTTTCTCCGAGTAATTATTTTTCTGACTTTTTAATATCGAGTTGGACCGCCTTTAGCTTTTATGACTTCTCCAAGTCGACATGGCATCGATTCAACTAATTTCTTTGTCGTACCTGAGTCGATATCAGCCCATGCTTCTTGGAGCATGATTTTTAAATCTTCTTTTCTTTTTAGACATCGTGTGCCACATTTTTTATCCAGAATTGCCCAGAGATGTTCAATTGGATTGAGATCTGGACTTTGCGCAGGCCATTCAAGTAACTCAATTTGCTTTTGGATGAAAAACTCTTTTGCTTTCTTTGACGTATGTTTAGGGTCATTGTCTTGTTGGAAGATAAAATGCTTTCCTAATCGCAGTTTTTTAGTTGAAGCCAGAAGATTTTTATTGAGAATTTTAGCATAAACCTCAAAGTCCATAATTCCATCAATAAACTCCAGTTTTCCTGTTCCGTTCCAAGCCATCGATCCCCATACCATAACATTGCCTCCACTAAATTTTACTGTGCCTCGAATACAACTGAGTGTGAATGCTTCCCCTTTTTTTCTCCAAACTTTTTGAGCTCCATCGGACTTCACAAGATTAAATTTTGACTCGTCCGTCCACAAAACTTTCCTCCAGAATGATACCGGCATTTTTACATATTTTTTAGCAAATGCAAGTCTTCGTTTTCGATGGATTTTTGAAAGGGATGGTTTCTTGCGTGGAACTCTTGCTTTGAATCCACTTTCTTTCAATCGATTTCGAATAGTACATGAGCTCACTTTTAACCCAAAATCTTTCTCAAGGAGGCTTGACACTTTTGGTGCTGATAAAAAACGGTTTTTTTGCACCATCTTTACAATTTGTCGATCTATTCTTGATGTTGTTTTACGCTTTGCTCCGCATCTGGGCTGATTTTGCACATATCCAAACATATTAAACTTTTTAACCAGATCGCTGATGGTTCCTAATGCCATTCCAGTCGCTTTATTTATCGACCTAAACGTTTTACCTTGCTTGAACAAGTCAATAACCAAATTGCGCTGAGCTTGGGACCATTCCTTGGTTTTAACTCCCATACTTGATGATATCAATGGTAAATCAAATGAATTTAAAAAAGTATCAGTCAATTATTAAAAATTACTCGTTGTAAAACAACAATATTTCTAAAACCATTGGTTTAAAAACTTTTTTTAATAATCAATTTCAAAACTTCGTTTACAAAACAACATGTTCGGATAATTATTTTTCATTGAAGTTTTAACACTCCTTCGGGAATCGTTAAATTTTAGCAACGCAAGCTAATTACCTTTGATTAATTTTTTGCAACATAAAATCGTAATTAAATTTGCTTTTAGAATAATTATAAAAGTATTTATCAAAAACATATGTTTTTCGAAAAAAACCTGACAAAGTTTATTTTCCATAAAAAAATCTTTTGTTCGGATACTTATTTCTCTCACTGTAAAATGCTGCCCGTAGGACAAAATTTTCAGACATAGCGAGGTTCTCTGTGAGGAGCCCTTTGAAATATCTCTGAGGACCAACTCCTCTAAGTTACCTCTGAGATAGTCTCTGAACTACCTCTGAGGAAGCTCCTGAGGTAGCTCAGAGCAGTGAGCTGGCTATCGAGTGGCAAGCGAGAGAGTGTAAAAACAGGTAGTCTTTGAGATTTTGAGTGAGTGAGCGGCGTCCTCACAAGCAAGCGGTGCGGGGGTAGACATCTTGTAAGCAAAGATTTAGCTATTATTGTTGATATATCACAACTTCAATTTGAGCCCTGTGACTTATAAAGACTAGCCCAGACCTATCTTGGCGCGTACCTCAGCTTTCTAACCCAGTATTGCTCCAAACTCATAGTATTGTCTGATCAAGATATGTAACTAAATTGCGTGGGAGAAATTATGTACGGCGGACTTGATTGACGTAGTTTCTTTGAGAAAATATAAATATAGTATAAGCGGTTTTTTTTGTGAGCATATTTAAGGTGATTTGTAAAGTATAAATTGAACGCGAACTTTTTGTAGAGAGAGTTTTTTAAATAAGTAAAAAGAAAGATCTAAAAATTATAACGTTGTGCTGCTTGCGAGAAAACTATAAACTAACCGGCCAGTTATGGATTCATCTTTGAGATTTTCGGATGTCTTCAAAAAATATGATGGGACGTCCGATGCCGCAACTTGGCTGCAGCGAACCAAAGTGATTGCGAAGATGCAAGACGTTGAATTGACAGTACTCTTTATGTCTTTTTGCAAATCGATCCTTAAGCAGTCTACGACAGCATGGCAGAAGAAGACAAGAAAGATGCAAATAAAATTGAAGATGTCTTGCTGCGAGATTTTTCTTTGGATGTCTACGCAGAATATGAATTGTTTACAAAGCGAAAGATGAGCGATGAGGAACGAGTGGACGTCTATTCGACGGATCTGAAACGTTTGTCGTGTCTTGCGAAGTTGCCAGACGAGGCGGTACAACTAGCCTTTGTTGTTGGATTGCCGGAAGCAGTTTCTTCTAGACTTAGAGCTGTGAAAGAGACAATTGACGTGATGTTGCCGAAAGTAAGGGCCGCTTTGAATCGAAAGAGCGCGAATGAGTCGAATATAACCACTGCCACCACCCGCCGCAAAGTTGTGAGAACATAGTTACCTGAGTCTATAGTATTTTTTAACTGTCGAGGGTTAAACCACATCGCGAAGAACTGCGCAGCCCCCAAGAAGGATGATTGGTGTTTCAAATGCGAAGAGATGGGACACGTGGCGGCAAAATGTACAAAGCAGCACGAAAACGAGGAGAAGAGCGAACGGTGTGCGCTAGCTCGCTCTTGAATGCCCGTGGATTAAGCGCACTTGTGGTCATCCAAATCAAGGTTGATGGTAGAAACGCGAGAGCTATTGTCGATACCGGATGTTCAACGATGATTATTTTTCAAAAATTGGTTTCGAACGACCAACTGAAGCGATAGAGTAATGTAAAGGTTACAACATTCTGAGGTGAAGTTCAAAGATGTGTTGGAACAGCAATGGTTTCACTTGAGGTTGGCAAAGTCTTCGCGCGGGATCATGTTCTAGTGGCAAGTTTCCGAGCGTTTAGAGCAGATGTAATGCTTGGACTGAGTTCAATACGATTGCTAGGAGGCCTTACCATTCTTCTCTCAGGTAAAGCAAGGTTTGGGGAAATGTTTGTGCGATGGTGAAAAACGAAAAAAAAACACTACTTGAAATCAAGAAACGGGACCACAAAGAAGTGTTCAATGGAGTGGACTGGACAGTTAAATGGATATGGAAAAAAGGAGAAGATTCGAAGTTATCTGCGAATACAGTTGCTCATTACGCGGATCCGGAAGACTTTAAGCAAGAGTATGAGAGCGAATTACGGGAGTGGATAAAACGAATTACGGGAGTGGATAAAGGATGGTTACTGAAGGATGATGAACATACGATGGGACCGCCAAAAGGCCTAAGGACAAGCTGCCACTAATGGCAGTGGTTCACCGCAATTAAAACAAAGTTCGGCCGGTGCTAGACTGGAGAGAAACCAATAGATTCATTGAGGCATTCACAAGAGATTCGGACGTCTGTGCTGAGAAATTGAGAAAGTGGAGACAAATGGGTAACAATCCAGCAATTATTGATCTGTGAAAAGCATATCTCCAGATGAAAGCGGATGAGACACTATGCCCGTAACAAACGGTGATGCTTTTGGAAAAAATGAACTCAGATGAACCTAATTTGTTGATTGAAGTTGTAGATTCAATAAATATATGATGATGGAACTGACAGCCAACGTAAAAAAAAGAGACGAGAGAGCTGTAAAGTCTTGAAAAGCAGCGTCTGCTCCTCAAAACTTTGGAAAAACAGAAGCTCGAGATCAACTACCGAAAAAAAGGTGGAGATGAGGTCGTGACAAAACAACCCGAACCAGAAAAAGGTGCTGTTGGCGTAGCAAGTGAGAGTAGAACGGAAGAAGCGACATACTGGGTTTGCAGAGTTTATTGCAGAACCTGAGTATACAGCGCTCGCATCGGAGCCATAGCTCTTATCATCTTATTCTTGCAGACGCAAAATCGTCAGAAAAAAAATTACCACACTTGCACCAAAGTTTCAGAGTTAATGAGACTACCGCACTCGACGCAAGTATCAGCCCCAGTCCAGACATCGCCACCAACAGTGACGAACACAGTGGAACAAGCGCCTTGTGCTTCCCAAAATGGGTACTTTCTTCGAGTTAATATAAGGATTCCTCATATCGATGTATCTCTTAATGTCTTCGTATGTTTCAGGTTTTCCATTTATCTCGCTGCCAGACGTCATTGTAGAGATAGGCCCAATATTTTTCTTCGAGAGGCTTAAATTCTTTCAACAGTAAATTCTCCATCATTGATGACGGCGCTTTTACCTTCTAGAAGGAAGGCCGCTGCCGCACAAGATTGGGTGTATAGAGTGTGATATCGCTTCGAAAAAGATTTGTACCGCTTTTTGATGATGTTGAGCAGATTCGATAGGATGCCGCACGTTGCGCCAACACACGCAAGCGCAATCCCAGGTGTTCAGCTAATTCCAGACACTGCAAGATTAGTAGCAACAACACTAGTTAGCAGACCAATTTTGTCAGAAATAGCGATCTATTTGGTTAGCCTTTTTGTGGTGTTCTTTCTCATTTCGATGGTAATTGATATCTTCGGCGAGCTTCTCTATTTTATATATCCACTGGAGGACCATCTGGAATCTCAGGGCAGACCTATCCGTAATGGATAGTGTTTACAGAGTTGTCTCTGAGTTCGCTGATGGTGCGGATGTTGTAATGGTAAGCACGCTCATGAGGTTGGTCAACAAGGGGTAGAGTCTCTCTCCGGACATTGAGTGTTAGTTTTGTATAATCGGCGTTAATCTTCTCCAACTAGATTGGTAGTGTTTGATATTTTATCATCTATGTCCGTAAGTGCCATAAGAAAGCATCAGGTGCACACCGTCTATAGCAGCAATTTATGAGCCTGATAATACTCTTATGGTCATATTGAAACTAATACTCGTGTTGGAGGCATGCGAGCTTTAGGGTTACTCTCGACTATGGAAAAAAATACTTTTGCTAATTCAGTGCGCGACGTATCAGACAGCTAGACCCGACAAAGAAGCCACCGAACCTGCCATGATTAAGGCATTGAGTTCTGCCTGATTTTCATCTGATGACTTACCGTTAGCACAATCTCAGGCTTTTTATCCCCAGTGACGGGCTTTTTATCACCAGTGTTGGCCTTGGTTGAACGTTTATCCCCTGTTTCAGGTGTTACCGGGTCTATAGACCTTTTCTTCACCCCATTAATGCCTGTCGTAAGGCCGAAGGTAGACGGTATTGCTTGGAGTAGCTCATTGCTGTACTCTCACATCGGGTCGGTCTTTAATCCAAGGTTACTCGGAATCAGATATAGACCCGGGATGAGGGCAAAATTCAGAGTGCTAATTTAGTGCTAAAGGGTAGTTACACTTCATGCCAATATATGTACCATCACTACTGTTTGCTGGTATGTCCAACAATCCCGGTGTTCTAATGCAGTCTTCTTTCGGTACGAACTTTGACAGGTCTTATATCACGCTGGCAATTATACCGCCTGGGACTTGCCCACCAGGTAAACTTGTATCTCCCATGACTAAAGTTATCTACTCCTCCATTTTTCCAACTGCTATTGATCTGGCACGGCGTCGGTTACACTTTTCTACTGCTGCAATCATGAGTCCTGCGCCAGCGACTAGAGCGAGCAAAAGATTCTCGGCAAGGAAACCTACTACGTTGGCTGCGACCCGGAAGATCCAAGCAATAATAGAGCCGAGTATGCCAGGCAATCCGTCAGCAGTCTTCTAAGAGAGCCAGCATAGGGCATCTTTAAGCCTGTCCATGAATCCTCTTTCTTTCGGTTCAGGCCTCGGAGGCTTGGGACCAGGTCCAGGTGGTGCAATTGCTAAAGCGATTGACGGTTCTTTACCTTAACTATTAACTAGCCAGGCTATAGTAGTAGGAATAGCTGTCAGCACCGCACCTATCGTGATCCCCTGCTTTCTTAATATTAGGCGGATCCTTTCACCCAACGTGGGGTCGCTCCTTTAAAAAGTGACATAATCTGCTAACTCTAGTATCTGTTGGAAATGTCTTCTAAAACCCAACTCTAATCCTCTTAACCCAGCTTCTGATTCCGAATATTCTCTTTCAATATCTTCAAGGTTACTCTTTTCCTGTTCAAGCAGTTCGTGTCAATCTTTGGCCTCTTCCATCTCGATCTTTTCCATCTTACTCTTAACAGGATTTATTCTTTGCGAAACTGAATTTTTCTGTTTTATCTTTTCATTCAAGTACTGCCCCAATCTCCTCAGCTTGTTCGAGATTTTATTGAATAAGGATGACTTTTGACCATCTTCATTAAATAACTTGAACACATCTTCAAAACTGTTTGCGAGTTCATACGCACTTTCAGGACTCAGATCAGCAAGAAATCTTGCCTTCACCTCACCTAGCCCTTTTAGGACTTTCAATAATACTTTTGAATTTTTAGTTCTAATAATATCCATAACTTCTCTTGTTCGCTTAGGGAATTTTACTGGGTTCCAAGCCTTAAAATCGAAGACGCCTCCAGTGCTCTTTGCAAATGTTTAAAACAAATCGGGTCTACCATACCTGTCATCTCGCTCAAAGCCGAACTCTGCATGATTCCTATCCTTTTTTATTACAAAGTTACCATCCGCCGATTGTGGACTTAAAATAACATTGGGATTATCTCGGTATGCTTCTATAAGTCTTTTACAAAATTCATCTTTGGGCCGACCAATATCAATTTCAGCGAACTTATCTAAGCTCCATTCGCCGCCCTTTTTTTTTGGAATTGGATTTATTGGAATATTGCGAAGTATAAGCTCAGTAAGGATATGGTTTTGGAACCTGGCAGCTTGCACTTGGTCGATGAGGTTAGCTTGTTTTGTAAGCAATCCTGGTCGAGCCATTGTAGACATGATGGGCATCCTGATGCTCGGTCAAGAACTTCAAAGCATTCAATCCTATGGAGACTACTGGGCTAAGCGTGACCAAATTATGACATCATCTCAGTGTACCTCTTATGATTGTTTGATGCAAGGATGGGATGATCAGACTGATTCTAGTAATCTTACCCTGCTCAGATCTGGTTCACCCTCAGCTGGTAACCTTTGAGGCGATTGCTAGTTTAGCTGACTATTCTGGTAAGAATCCCTTAGAGTACTGTACACCTCTCGACTTTTAGATGTCCTCAGATAGAGGTTTTTTCCACGCTTCAAGTTTCGGAGACCATCTGGAAAATGAGATTGTGTTCAGCAATCGATCTCAGTTCATCATATCAACTAACACCTTTGCTGCTGTTAACTATAGACTCAATAACATTGCTCTCGAGTTTGAGACTATCTCCTCCACCTCGTTATCTACGGATATCGCACTCAGCGCACAAGGTTGCTTTGCTCTGGTTTTTGAGTTAAACGTCATAGGATGGTTAAACTATCTGGTCTGCTAACCAGCTGACTGTTTGATGTTAATGTCGCTTGCGACAGTTTAAAATGCGTTATTATAGCCTGCCCCAGCCCAGCCAAATAAGTCTCAGCCAACTCTCAACCCGGTGAGAGTAGATATAGCTAAAGAGTAGATAATGCTATACTTAAACGGTTTGAACCAATACAGAAAGTATGAAGACACTTGCCAAAGAAATTCTAGAACGAATCGAATAGACTTCTCTAGATAAACCTGGTTTCCTGTGAGCAAAACATCCAAATCATATTCCCTAATGATTGGTGTGCAGGTGCGCGTCAGTTCCTCGCTATCGCATCTATATGGTTCTAGCTTAAAACTGAGAAACAACGGTAATGGAATACCTATATATATATATAACTCGCAAAGCATCAATAACCTTGTCTGTCGATGTCAACGTTTTCATCATGCTGGACGCTATAGCTAAGTTCGAAGGTGGTTGCTTAATTGGATCCGCTACTTAAGAGACATCACCCACTCACCGCCCGTCAACTCGACCACCCATTCGTTTGCAAGAGCGCCACCTCATAGACTACCTCACAGACTCCATCAGCTCTCTCTAAGGTACCTGTGAGGGTTGTTAAGAAAGTTAACGTGCGGGATTGCTAAATATGGCTGGATGGTCGACCGTCTGCCTTCGGAAGTCCGGTCTCCAAATCAAACCGTAAGCAACCCACTGGTTAACCATAGGCATGCCGCTAGATGGTTAGCTCACCGCTCTAAGCTACCCTAGAGGCTAAATTAGAAATAACTCAGAGGAGTTGGCCTTCAAAGGTACCTTAGAGGGCTCCTCACAAGGAATCACGCTATGGTTGACCCATCTGAAAAATCTGCACTACAGGCAGCCTTTTACATCTACTATAATAATAACAATAAAAGCAATAAAGATAATAATGATAAAAGTTATAATAAAAACAATATTAAAAAGTTCTAAATAGTTCAGTCCGATTAATATTTCATTAGTTTTTTAGAGAATATAATTTTAAAATCCAATTCAAGAACAACATTTAATAACATTTATCCTCAAAGTCTCCTTCTGACACAAAGTGCTTGCTGTTTTCCGTAAGAAAAAAGTATTTTGTTCGAACATTTCCTCCTTTCCAACATGTTTTCAATCATTTGTAATAAGCTCATTCATTAGTTCAATGCAACGGGTTTCTATGTTAAGGAATACTAAATCACAACTTTATCTAAGTAAGTTTTTTTCCGAAAGAAAGAGTAATAAATTTCCTTGTATAAACATGGCATCTAGTGTAAACAAATTTTGCGAAACCAAACTAGATTGCTATCAATCTCACGCACACACAATAAAACCAACCATAAGAATCTAAAATAGATTACAAGAATAATTTTCAGTTTTTCTTTGCTTAAATTTGTTTAAACAAATAGCTTTATTACTTTTTGTGGCCAATGTTGATGGATGATTGATTCCTAAAACATCAGTTTGTATTTTTTCAACTTGATAATAAATTTCTAAAGCTTCATAACATTTTCCCATATCACTCAAACACAGGGCTATATTATGTTTTGTAGTCAATGTTGATGGATGATTGATTCCTAAAACATCAGTTTGTATTTTTTCAACTTGATAATAAATTTCTATAGCTTCATTATATTTTCCCATAGCACTCAAACACAATGCTATATTATGTTTCGTAGTAAAAGTAGATGGATGATTGATTCCTAAAACATCAGTTTGTATTTTTTCAACTTGATAATAAATTTCTAAAGCTTCATTATATTTTCCCATAGCACTCAAACACAGTGCTATATTATGTTTCGTAGTAAAAGTAGATGGATGATTGATTCCTAAAACATCAGTTTGTATTTTTTCAACTTGATAATAAATTTCTAAAGCTTCATAACATTTTCCCATATCACTCAAACACAGGGCTATATTATGTTTTGTAGTCAATGTTGATGGATGATTGATTCCTAAAACATCAGTTTGTATTTTTTCAACTTGATAATAAATTTCTAAAGCTTCATTATATTTTCCCATAGCACTCAAACTTAGTGCTATATTATGTTTCGTAGTAAAAGTAGATGGATGATTGATTCCTAAAACATCAGTTTTTATTTTTTCAACTCGATAATAAATTTCTAAAGCTTCATTATATTTTCCCATAGCACTCAAACACAGTGCTATATTATGTTTTGTAGTCAATGTAGATGGATGATTGATTCCTAAAACATCAGTTTGTATTTTTTCAACATGGTAATAAATTTCTAAAGCTTCATTATATTTTCCCATAGCTCTCAAACAGTGTGCTATATAATGTTTTGTAATCAATGTTGATGGATGATTGATTCCTAAAACATCCGTTCTTATTTTTTCAACTTGATAATAAATTTCTAAAGCTTCATAACATTTTCCCATATCACTCAAACACAGTGCTATATTATTTTTTGTAGTCAATGTTGATGGATGATTGATTCCTAAAACATCAGTTTGTATTTTTTCAACTTGATAATAAATTTCTAAAGCTTCATTATATTTTCCCATAGCTCTCAAACAGTGTGCTATATTATGTTTTGTAGTCAATGTTGATGGATGATTGATTCCTAAAACATCCATTTTTATTTTTTCAACTTGATAATAAATTTCTAAAGCTTCATTATATTTTCCCATATCACTCAAACACAGTGCTATATTATGTTTTGTAGTCAATGTTGATGGATGATTGATTCCTAAAACATGAGTTTGTATTTTTTCAACTTGAAAATAAATTTCTATAGCTTCATTATATTTTCCCATCTTACTCAAACACAGTGCTATATTATGTTTTGTAGTAAATGTAGATGGATGATTGATTCCTAAAACATGAGTTTGTATTTTTTCAACTTGATAATAAATTTCTAAAGCTTCATTATATTTTCCCATAGCTCTCAAACAGTGTGCTTTATTATGTTTTGTAGTCAATGTTGATGGATGATTGATTCCTAAAACATCAGTTTGTATTTTTTCAACTTGATAATAAATTTCTATAGCTTCATTATATTTTCCCATATCACTCAAACACAGTGCTATATTATGTTTTGTAGTCAATGCAGATGGATGATTGATTCCTAAAACATCAGTTTGTATTTTTTCAACTTGATAATAAATTTCTAAAGCTTCATTATATTTTCCCATAGCTCTCAAACAGTGTGCTTTATTATGTTTTGTAGTCAATGTAGATGGATGATTGATTCCTAAAACATCAGTTTGTATTTTTTCAACTTGATAATAAATTTCTATAGCTTCATTATATTTTCCCATATCACTCAAACACAGTGCTATATTATTTTTTGTAGTCAATGTAGATGGATGATTGATTCCTAAAACATCAGTTTGTATTTTTTCAACTTGATAATAAATTTCTATAGCTTCATTATATTTTCCCATCTTACTCAAACACAGTGCTATATTATGTTTTGTAGTCAATGTAGATGGATGATTGATTCCTAAAACATCAGTTTGTATTTTTTCAACTTGATAATAAATTTCTAAAGCTTCATTATATTTTCCCATAGCTCTCAAACAGTGTGCTTTATTATGTTTTGTAGTCAATGTTGATGGATGATTGATTCCTAAAACATCAGTTTGTATTTTTTCGACTTGATAATAAATTTCTATAGCTTCATTATTTTTCCCCATATCACTCAAACACGATGCTATATTATGTTTTGTAGTCAATGTTGATGGATAATTGATTCCTAAAACATCAGTTTGTATTTTTTCAACTTGATAATAAATTTCTAAAGCTTCATTATATTTTCCCATATCGATCAAACACTGTGCTAAACTATTTTCAGTATTTAAAGTTATTTCATTCTTACTTCCATAAGTATTTCTGTTATAGTTTTGAATAGCATCAAGTATGTTTATTGTTTCTTGAAAATAGCCTTTATTGGATAAGAAATGTCGGATTTTCCTACTCTCTAGAGAGAACGCTTCGCACATATTTGGTTTTTTAGTGTTAAACATGTGGAGAAAATGGAAATAGAAATGATTCCCATCATCAACGTGTTCTTTTACCTCTTCCAGCTGCAATTTCAAAAAATCGATGATGTTTTTGTTGCACATTTCGGCGATATCTTTACGTTTTTGAAAACATTTACACGCTAACTGTGTCATTTCATGCATCACGAAGCTGTCTCCGAAACGATCAATCAATGAATAGCTACATAATAGTGATACTGAGCGATTTATGAAATACTCTTCTTTTATATTTAGGTATTTTGAAATGTCGTGAATTAGTTGTTTTGTAATGTTTTGACCGTCGCAATACGACAAATAGTTTAAAAGTTCGAGAGCTTTTTCATGAGTGGTTACTATTTTAGTTAGTACTAAGTTAATTGATGTCACTGCAGACTTTGTCTCAGCTTCGGTGAGAATACCTTCTTCGAGTATTTCAACGGGATGGGATTGAAAAAGACTTAAATAGTTCTGCAAGGAAACGTTGTTGTTGTTTATGTAGAGGATCGCTTGATTAATGGCGAGTGGATGATATCGAAGCGCTTTGGTAATTTCTTTTATTCCTTTGTCATCGTTTGTTTTAATGTTAGTTTTCATGAAATCAAACGCATCTTGATGTGAGAAAGGATTAATTTGTATTTGATGAGCGTTTGAAGACCATGTTTTCCATTGCGACGTTACCAAAGTAAATGCGTTTGGTCTAATGGACAAGTATTTTTCAAAATTCTCTACGCTTTCACGATCGACATTGTCAAAAATGTACAACGTTTTTTCACTTTCAAAGTAGTTATGTATTTTTATAGAAACTACTTCGATGTCAAACGCAACGCCGTGAAAATCTTTTGTGCTTAACCCCAATATGTGGCATAGATTAATCAGGGAGGTTTGTATTTTGTCAAACGAGGCATCCAACCATACAACTCTTTCAAAGCAGTTGTTGTACGTTGCAGCATATTTTCTAGCAAGCTGAGTTTTGCCAACTCCAGACATTCCAGTTAAAACGGTAATTGATTTACCCGAGTCGCTATTTTCGTAGAGTTGCTTGTGAATTCGACAAAGTTCGTCGTCACGTGGAAAGAACGCTTTTGTCGGTAAAAGGACACCGAAAACTGAGTGTCGGGATAACAACTCTAAAATAAAAATACATTTAATTCCAAAACAGGTGACAGTTTTCCTCTCCCCCTTTTTCCATCTTCTTCTTGTTAGGAATTTCGACTCTTTAAAGGTTGAATGAAAATTGGTAAAGGTTTTGTAAATTTTTTAAAAAAGGTTTGATAATAATTTTTTTGCTTTACCCAAAACCGAACAAAACAAACTACCAGAGGAGCTTGATGCTCGCAGCGCAAATCTCTAATCAAGCCAGACATTAAAGAATTTGTGTGCAGGAAGCAAACTGATCAATTGTATTTATTGTATTAAATTTAAGTTAAAGTAGGTATTTTTAAACATGCAAAATTTCTCTTCTAACTCAATCACAGCATAAACTTTATAAATTATATTGATGATTTTACGATTCTTAGCGACGGTTTTATCGAAAATTTGCATAATTTTTTTTTCTTTTTGAGTTTTTGCTGAAAGTATTTTTAGAAGTGATTACGGTCATTTTGATGAAACGTTTTGCTTTTAAATTCTTCATTCTTGAAGTTTTACCTCTCGTTTTTTGTTGATCTTTTAAGCTAATACGGTAATGATACATTTTTAATGTAATGTAACATTTATAATTTACAATCTACGGTAATGAAACAATTTTCATTTGCAAACTAACATCACAATTCACATTTCAAATTCTCACGTGGAATATTTTTACGTTTAATTTGAGTATATGAAAGTCAAAACTTTTCATTCGAATTCAAAGTTCTTTTAAGTAAAGAAAAAAGAAAGAAAGAAAAAAAAAAGAATTTTGTTAAACAAAAAGCTTTGCAGCTGAAAAGACCTACTTCGTTCGCATTCAATGACTAAGTCTTTTCGCATACAAAAAATTAATCCGGCTTTAATATCTCGCCAATTTTTTGATGGATTATCTTTGCGCCATTTGTTTAGAACTTGAAAAGTTTGTTCTCGCGTCGTTTCAAATTCTTCTTTAATATTATCGATTGTTGTGTCATCAACCGTAAGACATCGAGCAAGTTTTTCCCAATCGTAAGTCAAAAAGTCTGCCAGCGTCGTAAAAACATCTTGTGGAAGTTTTTCAACTAACGAAAAAGATTTTATTAGAAAATCGAATCTCCGACTCAAATTAGAAAAGTAAAATAAAAGTAATTACCTTTAATATCATCGAACTCGTTGTCCATGACGCTTTGGTCTTTTAATGGCAATCTACAAGTTGCAAGACCGTCAGTAATAGTGGTAAATGGTAGTGGTAACTAAAACATTGTTTAAATCCACTCAAAATATTTACACGGTTACCAAATGAGTTTTAAGAAGGAGTTTTTTTAAACAAAAAAACCGCTTTTAGAAGTTTTTAATTCTAATTTTGCATATAAAGTTTTCTTGAAATAAAAAGTGCGTTGATTCCGTAACTGCAAAAAGTTTCTTTTTGCTTACAAACTCCAGGTTCATCGACCAAACCAAACTTTGTTACTATCTTTGTTTTTTTTTTTTTTTTTTTTATGTTAAGTGAACAAGCACGTTAAGGAATTTTCGGTGCTTGCTCACATAGCTTTAAGTTAATAGTGTAAATATTTGTATGTATATATATATATATATATATATATATATATATATATATATATATATATATATATATATATATATGAAAAATGAAAAAATATTGGACGAGATGTACGATAAACCAAACGGAGATCGCCGTGAATGTAATTTTAATTGCTGAACTTTCAGTTTAAAAAGTTTAAAGTAAATATGCACTCTTGCATTGAGGTTAAACTCAATTTTTAATAGTTCTTAATTTGATCTTAGTTTCTTATTTACATACCAAAGGCTGTTGTTGAGTTTATATCACGCGATTTAATCAAATAAAAAGATCAAATTACGTTGAGTGTAAAACGTTGAGATCGAGAAATTCTTAGAGCGTCAAATAAACTGCCACTATGGAATATCGCCATGACTTCGATTTGTAAATTTCATTTTTAAAAGTTTCGTATAAAAGAAGCGCTCTTAGCAAAAAAGAAAGAAAAAAAAACAAAATAAAAAGCACAAAATAAAAAAACGAAAATAAAAAAAAACTTGATGCTTGTTGCTTCGTTTTTTACGGATAATAAAGAATAGTAACCAATATTTGAAGCAGTCTTAAAATTAATCAAACTTTCTGAACTTCATTTAGTAGAACTCTTTATGTTTTACAAACAAAAAAGTTTTGATTTGAAAAATTTATACTCATACATAAAATTTTGATTTAAAAAGCGGGTTTAACGGGTAGCATTTCTGCGCAACTTTTTGTAGGGTTGAAACAAAATAACTTGAGGTAAGCGAGTTATCGCGTTATTGTTTCTGGAATCTTATAGCAATATTTATCTAAATATATAAATTCTTACAAATTCCAATTATTTCAAATGACTGGTATATAAAATTGTACTTTAAACGTTACTGTTCGTTGAAAAACCGAAAAACCATATGCAGATGCTAAATTATTATGCAAATTGCGTCACTAAAAATGACTAACATTTTGAAAAAGGTTGCGTTCCGGCTAAGCATGGGAATTTCGGCCTTCGAAATCGACGAAATTAAACGAAATTCGTGTTTCAATTTCGTATCAAAATTTATATTGAATTTCGAAAGACGAAATTTTTAAACATTACAAATTCACGAATTTCGAAATTAAAACTTATGTTTAATTTCGTGTCAATTTCGTTACTTTCAATGACCCGAAATTATACGAAATTTTTTCGCGAAATTAAACAATCCAAAAAATCGAAATTTCGTTCTCAATTTCGATCCGAAATTGAAACACGAATTTCGTTTAATTTCGTCGATTTCGAAGGCCGAAATTCCCATGCTTAGTTCCGGCAAAGAACAACTGTTCCAATAATTTTTTTTTTTTGTTTTTTGTTTACAATGGAAGACTTATTGAAAATCAGCGATAAATAAATTTATAATACTAATTCTAACAGTGGAAGCAAAGCGTGAAGAGATTTCCTTACACGTAAATGCTACTTCCACAAGTAATGAGCAAATTCAAACCTCTCAAACATCTCTGAGCACAGATTACAGCTTAAAGTCATGTCAAGCGTAAACATCAGAAAGGAAACTTTAAGTTATCACACCCAGGTAACTGAATGTCATCGAAAAGCGGATTGACAGGAAATCAATCAGGTCGATGAGAAGGATGGCAAAAGTGCTCAGTGCCTAAAGCAACAGTGAGAAGGCTTATCAAAAAGAAGGTTGGTACAAGGTCACTGGCCTGAAGCAAAACGTTTCTTCTTGCTGATCGTCTGAAGGCAATTAAACTGGAACTTTCCGAGAAGCTCCGTCAAGTTTTAAAGAAAAAGTATCAATTTTGTAGTTCTCAGAAGAAATACGTTTCCGTATTGATCCAGCCAACTGGAACCAAACTGACTGTTTTAGCATCATGGAGAATGCCACATGGATTTTCGCCACTTTCGTGAACCAGTAGAAGTTCTTATTTATCAAGATGGCGCTTTCTGTCACACAGCAAATGTTCTTAACGCTTTTAAAACACCAACGTGTTTGGTGTGTCATCTTTATACTCAAACAAAAAATTATTAGTTCTGAAAAATAAATTAATCGGATTTATTTAAATATTACTTTTGCACAATATCTTGAAGATTTGAAACGATCAAACGAGTTTTTTCGATAATGATTAGACTTTATTCAAAGTTTTCGAAACGCGATAACTTATAGCGAAATCTGGACCTTGCCTACATTCAATTTTCGGTTGTTTTCGAAGTTTTACGAAAACACCCGAAAAATGTTTTTTTTGCTTTTCTACATTTCGAATTACATTTATTGAGCTTAACGAAAACAAGTAGAGGAAAGATCAACCCTTTTGATCACTAACCACTCATTTTTATTTTTAGACATTTAACGGATTCCCTGTCAAGTTTCTGTGTTAAACGTTGTACTTTCACATTTTCAAATGTGGATGAACTGTTTGAACTTGATGATTTAGTTGATGATCAAGAAATTCCTTTCTTAGCTGGTGATCAAGCTAAACCTTGATTAGTCTTTCTCTACCAATTCTGATTTCTGGTCAGTCTTGACTTTAGATTGTCCTGATTCTAATAAATAGCTTCGGTCCGGAAGGCAGAACATGCCGTTAATTCTGACAACTCTTCATTATCATTCTCATTTAATGCTCACCTAGTAAAACGTGATTCCAAAGTGTGAGTCTAGTTGCATAAACAGCATTTTGACATTTTCAAGATCCAAGTTGTTTCTTCTGTCTGGTTATGTTACCAGATCCACTTAACAACCTTCCTAAAGCAACAGATGTCACCGGAAATCGATATGATCCCCTTGCTGTATTTGCTAGAGTTAAGACGTGATGGTGGACTGGGATATACAAAACTAGTATTTTTCGTGAGAAGTTTACAAGTCGTAGATTAAAAAACTCATTGATACTTCTTATATTAAAAAAAATGTTTATCTTTAAACCAGTGGACTAAAATAATTTTATATAAAAGCTTCATACTAAGAAGCTTTTATATAAAATTATTTTAGTCCACTTGTTCCTAACCTTTTCAGCTCATTCCTTAAACTTGAGATACTTAGATTTCCACGGCGAAACTAATGTTCATGTGTGATATTAAATTTAACCGTTGATGCATTTGAAAAGTTTTATTGTAAAAGTCAATGAGATGACGAAAAGCGATGTTCCGTTATGATTAGAGTACTAAACTTGAAAACTAAAAAACCGGACTAATATGCCTGATATGCCGGCTAGGAAGACATAGCATCTTACTAACAGTAAGTTAGAAGAGAGTTTTTCGTATATTAGGAAGTTTTTCCTGATTAATGATCATAAATATTGTCAGTAGTTCATGGTATTTTACCAAACCGTTCTTTAAAATAGTTGCGCACGTTAATATTTGACAGTTTTTAACAGCAGGTTGGAGAGGAGGGGGAGAGTTTAGCATTTACATGTCCTCCCACATGGTTACTTTAAAGCAGAGTTCAGGTTATGTTTGGGAGTTGCCTGCTGCCATTACCAAAATGACAACATTATGGCACTAATACTGACAAATAACTGGCATAATATGGCATACAAAAATGCTAAGATGAAATATTAGTCACAATAAACTTTTTGAAATTTAAAACCTTCTGTCATAGTTTTAGCGAGACACTAAACTTTAGTTTTTTGAGGAAGTCTTTTGTGAATCATTATTTCATTCCACATAGAACCATAGCCTACTGAAGTTACACAGCCTGATTTTTTGCATTTTCCGTAAAAAATGAAGAGGCCAGTTTTTCACGACTGATTTTTGAATTAATACAGAAATAAAACCTGTTCATGTGAATTGCAATTTATCATCATCATCATCATCATCATCATCATCATCATCATCATCATCATCATCATCATCATCATCATCATCATCATCATCATCATCATCATCAAAAAAAAAAAAAAAAAAACCTATCCCGATAATTGCAATAAGAAATACTTGCTCAAATCGTCATTGACAATAAAGTATATAGTGACCTGCTCAACCTGCTCAAATCGTCATTGATAATACAGTATATAGTGACAAAAATACGATTGCTGAAAAATTTAACGATTTTTTTATTAACATTGGCCCTAATCTTGTCTCGAAAATTAAGTCTCCTAATAACTCATTCAAATTATACCTAAGTGACACCCAGTGCGAACTAAACTACAAAGAACTAAACTATCAAGAACTTAATGTTGCTCTAAATTCCATAAAATTAAATAAAACTCCAGGTATAGATGATATCTGTTGTAGGGTAGTGGCAAATGTCTTTACAACTATAAATAAACCTATATATGAAATTTTTAAGTCTTCGATTAAAACAGGAGTTGTACCGGACAAGCTTAAAGTAGCTAAAGTAGTACCAATATTTATATCAGGTGAAACATACTTAATTAATAACTATAGACCTATCTCGGTACTCCCTACCTTTTCTAAGCTTCTCGAAAGAGTAATCTATAACAGATTGTATGAGTACTTAATTCAAAATAAAATTCTAAATAAAAAGCAATTCGGTTTCCAAAAACAATATTCAACTGAACACGCAATCCTAGATCTAGTTAACAATATAAGTGATTCTTTTTACAAAACAGTATGTTCTAGGCATCTTTATAGACCTGTCAAAAGCGTTTGATACTGTAAATCATAATATCTTACTAAAAAAAATGTAAAGCTATGGGATAAAAAACATAACCCTTGACTGGTTCAAAAACTATCTTAGCAACAGGCAACAATGTGTTTTTTCAGATAGTTATAAACACTCAAAACTACTACGAGTTGAGTGCGGTGTCCCCCAGGGTTCCATTCTTGGACCTCTTTTGTTTCTTCTATATATAAATGACCTTACAAAAGCCTTGGATAAACTTGATGTTATTATGTTTGCCGATGACACAAACTTATTTCATTCCTCGAACTCAATCAAAGACCTTTACAAATGTATGAACAAAGAGCTTAAAAGATTAAATATATGGTTGAAATTGAACAAGTTATCACTAAACACAGAAAAAACAAAATACATATTGTTTCATTCCAAAAAACAAAAAAATAATATACCTACTATCCTTTTTCCACTAAAAATAGAAAAGGTAAACATTGAAAGAACAGAAACAACTAAATTTCTTGGGATCCTTATTGACGAAAATATATCTTGGAGAGCCCATATAAGTACAATAAACACCAAAATTTCGAAAAATATTGGGATACTCTACAAAGTTAAACCTATGTTATCCCAACATAACCTTAAATCGCTTTATTTTTCTTACATCCAAAGTTATCTTACGTACGCTAATATTACATGGGCAAGTACACACAAATCCAAATTGAGTACTATTTATATAAGTCAAAAACATGCATCAAGACTAGTTTATAATAAAGATAAACTCACCCATGCTGAACCCTTACTAAAAACCTTAAATGCACTAAATGTCTACCAAATCAACATCTACCAAAATGTACTATTTGTGCTAAAATACAAACTTGGACTAGTCCCATCGCATTTTTTAAATAACTTCTTTCAAGTTAACTCTAATAGATATATAACAAGAGCAACAGGCAATTTCACACTGCCTAAAAGAACAACAAAGCTCTCACGGTTTTCTATTCCTACCGGGGTCCGTACCTGTATAACAAAATAATATCAAAAAATATAGAACTTAAAGTATTAAATAATCCTGCCAACTTAAAAAATAAAATAAAACACCTCATACTTAATATCAACAATTATATTGATATGTATTAAACTTAACAACAGAATCTATACTGAAATATTTATGTGTATCACTGACTGTATTTTGACTATATATAAATATGAAATAGACTTTATTTAACAATTTGAAAAGGTACTTGATGATAAGTCTTCATAGACTTTACGAGTTTTCCTTTACAACAACATATATATATATTTGAAGTAACAAGAAAATTTCTTGTCCTTTTATCTTTTTCTTATTTTTATTCTATTATTTTTAAAAAATACTGATAATCTTTCTGATAAGAAACTCTACTAATTTACGTTATACTTAAATATACTTGTTAAACTACGTTTTATTATGATATATTATACTTGCTAAACCACTTTTTATTATGACGTTATACGTGCTAATATTATGTCATATTCTTCTTTTTATTTACGTTGCATTATATGATGTCGTGTAGTTTTAATGTAAAGATGTGTAAATTTATTGAAGTTGTATAAAAAAAAAAAAAAAAAAAAAAAAAAATGTAAGAAAATTTCATATTTTAGATAAATATATATGTGATTTCTTTATTTCGAAATAGTAATAAAAATAGCTTAAAAATGTGTTGTGCTAAGCTCTAATGGTAAAAAAAATTAAACATTTTATTTTCCTAAAGAAGGATGGATACTTTTTATTCGAAATTGTTGGGTTCCATACAAATATTTACCTGTTTGTGCTGACCATTTTGATGACAAACTTATTAAATATGGAAAAAGATTTACTTTAAAATGGAATCTTCTTACTGCTCCAACTATTCTAATAGATAAAATTGACGTATCATCGACTATAAGGGTATATACAAAGTTGCTCTGAAATATTTGTGAAAAGTTGAGTTTGATAATTTTGAAGATTATCAAACTCATCTTTTCAAGCACTTTAATTTTGGATAGATTACCAGCCCATATGAGAAATAAAGCTAATGATATCAATTCAACTTTGAATGAGTTAAATGAAACTAGATACTATTCTCCTCAAGGCAGACCTCCAAGTTCAACATCCACGCAATCAAGTGATTATGTGCATCATATGGCTGAGATGCTTTTGCAAAAAGCGGCCCAATATCAAATTGAAAAATATATTGGTGTATATTCAGAGTAATCTTTTTTAATGGTGTTGTTGTCTTTTATGATTGTAGGGCTTCAAAAAGCTGTTCCTTATGTTGTAAGATTGCCACCTGATGTTTGCATATATGGTTTACGGTTGAAAAAAGAAGTTAATGAGTGTATTACATAATTGCCCCAGTCCGGTTTTAAAGTTAAAGCTGCTGTTACAGATAATTTTTCAATCAATATTAATGCCTTTTTAGAGTTTTATAAAGCGTATACTGGAGATGGAAAACTATTTTTTCCTGTTGATGAGTAGTTTAGCTTTTCACATATCGAACGTAATCTGTAAATTCCGTAATTTAGACCATGAGGCTCAAAAGTCAGTTTTAATATTGTAAATCTTAATAATCTCAGAAGAAATAAAAACAAAACAAGTTGAGTGATAGCATCACTGTACATGTATTATTTTTATTTAAGAGAGGCATCACTGTAATGCCTCTTTTGAACGAACTAAGGTCTGTTTTAGTTTCAATATACTTGTAGTCATTAAATGAAGTAACAATACCTGCTACCAGGGGTCATGACAAAAAAATTCTCTTTCTTGTAACCACTAAGTTAAAAATTAACGAATATGTAAGCGAGATTACTTAAATGAATAAAAATTGAGTTGAAGAAGTTTCTTAAAGAAATTATAATTTACAAAATACTTTTTCCCTAAACAAGAACCATGCAAACTTCATATTCAAGGAAAAATTCTCATGAAACAAAAAAGTCCTCATGAAAAAGAAATCTTGAAAAAAATCCAGGGTTTCTTCCATTTTCCGTTTTTTTCTAATTTTAAAAAAAGAAAAAAAAAAAAAAAAAATTGAAAAAGTTGCATAAACTTTCATTTTCAAAATACAACAACATATGAATTCACTTTGCTTACTTTTGCTATTCTATATAACCTACTTTTATAAACTGATGAATTGCTTTTCCGAAGAAAAGTAGGGAGTTTTGTCACGTGACATTTTGTCGCGGAAAAAAAATATATCGTACGTTTTTGAAAAACTTAGTCCAAAAAACGCAACAAATGATTTTATGTAAGTGTAGAAGAATAAAAACCCACCCATGAAAATAAATAGTATATACGTATATATAGATGATTTTTTTTAGAAAAGGTTGCACAACAATAGTTTTTTTGGGGGACGTCGTTTTGCTTTAGAATTGATAAAGATATTTAATTTTAAATGTTTCAGTTTTATTTATATACTAGTAAATTAAGCTAATTCTTTCGTCCCCACATAAAAATAGGTTCTGCAACTATTTATTTATCATGCCAATCAATTTTTTTTTTTTTTTTTGATAGTCTAATAGGGTGGGTTTTTTGTTTTCTAAGTGGAGATTTTATAAATTTCCCCCGTCTTTTGATATTTTATTGCTAACGCAACTTTTTGCGCAAGAAAAAAAAAAGACAAAAAATTTTTTTTTCGGTGCCAAAAGTTTAACGAGATACTTTAAGGAAATATTTCATAAAATATATATGAATTGAAAATATATACCTTATACCTTAAAACACGAATATCTTTGGAACCAAATAAGCTACAGAAGTGGTTGAAACCATTTTGAAAATAAAATATATTAAGGAATCCAATGCATTTGAAATAAAAAAGATTTTCATTGGCTATAAAAATTGCCTAAACTCCCTAAGAAAAGAAAAATGAATTCGCAAACGACTGTTTTAGTGTTAAGACAACACAAACTTCTTTAAAAATTCGCCGTTAAAGGTTTTTGTTTTCCAATAGATAAAAAATTCGTCGATCGGCTATTTAACAATCGCAAAATAAGTTTTATTAGTAAGATTACAAGTAATTTTCTATGATTAAAGATGTCACAGTTTTCCATTTCGTCATCTACTTGAAAATTTTTCGATTTAGCACAATTTGCAAAATGTTTTAAAAAGCATAAATATATAACATATCCAAAATATCTGTTTAAATGATTCTTCGTTTTTTCACAGGTTAATTAGAAAAGCTCTTTAAAAAGCTAATTTTGATTTTTTTAAATATTAACTTTGTTGCATTATCATTCTATAAAAATAATTTTGTTAAAAACTGTTTCGAGATATTCTCTACATCAAATTTGTCAGTTCTTTTAAGTCACTTCCTTTGAAAAAGGAACTTTTTAATAAACTTTTATGTTGTTACCAGACCACTTTTGTTAAGCGAAGTTTGTTAAACAGCGTTTTTAGTCATCTTAGATTTTTTAATGCAATTTAATGTTTGCGTTACTCCATTTGTTTGGTTCAAAAAGAAAATATTTTGTAATAATGTCTTAAACCATAACTCAGTGGTACTTCGAGTATCGAATGAAATATTCTCCACGATCAACAAAATCACTTTTATGTGTTTCCACATGGTACGTAAGTAAATATAAAACAATTATACTTCAGAACATCTTTTGTGTAAAAGAAATTTTAAGTAACAGCTCTTGTTTATCGTTTGTTCTCATGTTAACATGAATGCATCGCTCTAACTGTTCCTAACATCAATTTATTATCGACGTCGTGTAAATCTAAACACTAACAGTCATTTCTTTTGTATACCGCTAGAGACCAACCAAGCACACAACGTTGAAACAACGTTGAAATAACGTTGATCGACGTTGATACATTTCCTTCTCTAGGGCAAGTTGATCACTAATAATCACCATGTTAGCAAACATCGGCTTTTTTGAACATTCAAAGTCCATCAAAAATCAAAACATCAAAGTAAGAAAACGTTCATGACAAAAACATAATAAATACTCTGTCAAATAGTAACTTTTTTGTAACTGAATATATATATATATATATATATATATATATATATATATATATATATATATATATATATATATATATATATATATATATCTGTTATTTAAATGGAGAAAAACAACATTTTAATAGTACTTAAAGTTTCGTGCCTTACGGCAATCATCAGCTATTAATTACAAATTAAAAACGTAAAAAACCGTTTAAAAACGAATCAAATTTACGGTAGAACGAATTCTGACGTAATGAGCAAAAAGACGCAATCATTTAGTCTTCAGTATCAAAAGAGGATAAAAGGAACTTGTTAGCATGTCGACATTTAGATAATATTTCGCTTCTTTTGTTGAGTAGGTTGTTTTCTTTATGCGATAAAATTTCAAACTTCTCGTGAAGGCAAAGGTTACAGGTCTTGGTTTCAGGGTTGGAAGGTTTGCATCGCTTTACAATTCTCCACTTTATTATAGGTGTGATGGCTTTTTCTTTTAATTTCCAAATTTCCTTTTAAAGTTCTGTATCATTCTTATACCTGACCGTATTAAAAGATTTTACATGGTTAGCATATCTTAGCTTAAATGGTGTCTCGCTAATGCCAAAATAAACTTTTTCTTTGAGTTCAAGATTTTCGGAACTCACGATAGCTTTATAAACGATGTTGCTTAATAAACATTGATTGTTTAAAGGGCAAGTAGTTTTGTTAGTACAGTTGCAAGTGTTTTTTGGTATGCTTTTTTGGTCTTGTAAAATTTTGTGGTTATGCGAATTAATGATGGATTTTACGTTTCGCATACAGCTATAACTTACCTTGATCGAATTTCTATTAAAAATTTTGTGCAATCTATGATTTACCGGGAAGTGAAGGTCAACCAATGCAAGTAAACGGTTTCCTATTTTTGTTTCCACGTTTTGACTGAATGGAGGGTTAAACCATATAATGTTTCGCTTGCGTTTTGTATTTTTAGTGGTGGCAACATGATGTTGATAACTAAGTTTACATTTATAGCCTGCTTTATTTAAAGCCTCTTCGTAAGGTGGAGTAGCATTTTTAAAAATAAGTTCGTTTGATGAAGTTGAAGATAATCTTAGTTCAACAGTGCGAGGTAGTCTTTTGATAACACTTGGTGGATGGTTGGAATCACAGTTGACGTAACTCAGTTCGTTATCGCATTTCGAGTAAGGTCGAAAAGAATTATCATTAAGATCAAGTGTCACATCAAGATAATTTACGATTTTCATATTGCATTTGATGGAAATAAGAAAGTCATTACTTTTAAATATTTTCACGAAATGCTTTTTGATTTTTTCCATCTGCTGGCCGTTTTTGTTTTTAAATATTGCTAGCCCGTCGTCACGATATAGCCCGAAATCTTCACTTTTATAATATTGAGAAAGTTGAAATAATAGAAAGATTCCTACTAATTCACATACTTCAGCACCATCGTAAGCCCCCATTGTAACATTGAACTGCCCCCCATTTTTCTTAATCCACGTTTCATTGTTGTTAAAAAGTAAAGATTTTCTTGCATGTTTTATTATTGCTTTTTGCTCCGAGTTTATTAAAAGGTGCTGTTCGGCAAAGTTGATTGCAGCGTTGAGAGTTTTTTCACTTATTGAAGGATAAAAATCATTAATGTCAAAAATTAGAAATTTGTAGAGATGCTTGTTTTTAATTTTTTTAAACCAGTCGGTAACATTTAAGGTGCTTTGCCATTGGTTTACAAGGAGCTTACTTTTGAGTTCATTTTTATCTAAAATTTCTTTCAAGTAAATGTAAGAGGAGAGTCGCAAACATTGTTACTTGCTTTAAATTTTTTTATATATAAAAAATTGAATTAAAAAAAAATTAAGGCTTGATAAAACCTTTTTCAATATTGATAAAATTGAAAAAGTTTCAGTTTTATCAATTCACTTGTTGTGTCAATCATCCAAAAAAATAAATATTTTAGTTTTTTAGATAAATGGCATGTTTCCTATGAAAAACTATGAAGAATTACCGAATTAAAAGATTAAAGTAAAAAAGTTTAGCAAAGAAAAGTTTGAGTTGTTGTGCATTGATGTAAGTTGAGTATGTTATTTGTGATTTGTTTAGAAAGATTTGGTAGAATTTAATTGTTGAAGTGTTGATTGTGATAAAAATTCGATTTTATTCTGAGTTGTTGTGCATATTTATTTCAAAATGGCAGCCGCATTAGAAAGGAAAGTAGCGAGAAAGAGAGCATTACGAGTAGGTTTTGAAAATTTTTTGAGCGAAATAAAAGAGTAATTAGAAAGTGAGGAGTTTAACCATGCCTAATTAATATGTTTAAATAAAAATAACTTAAGCGAGAGTTACGAGAGATTAAAGAATATTGATGAAAAAATGTTAAATAATTTAGATCAAGAGGATTATGAAAATGACGTTTTGGAGAGTGCAAGAGTAATTGAGTTTTATCATGTGTTGATGGCTGGAGTGACACTAAAATTAAAGAGCAAAGTAAACAAATTAGATAAAGATTCTGTTAAAAGTTTAAATCAATCAAAGTGTATTTTACCTAAGTTAGAATTGCAAGTTTTTAATGGGTATTCCGTAGATCGGGCTGATTTCTGGAACCAATTTACTTTATCAATTCATAGGCATGAAGATTTGTGCGATATAGATCGATTTAACTATGTTAAAAAAATATTTGTTTGGCCAAGCATTGGCTACTATTTCAGGATTTTTACTTTGTTCGGAAAATTATAAATAGGCAATCGAAATCTTGACTATTAGATATGGGAATACGCAAGTTTAAGTTTCAGCACATATGGGTTCTTTATTAAAAATAAAGAAAATTAAAGATTTTAATGATCTAGAAGAATTAAGAAAACTTTATAATGATATGGAGAGCTGCGTACGCAATCTTAGATTCCTAAAAATAGAAACAACAACTTACGGCTCTTTGTTAATTCCTATCCTTAAAGAGAAACTCTCAGAAGAACTTTTGATTTTAATTTCTAGAAAATTTGCCGGAGAGTTGTGGACTTTAGATAGACAATTACTCGCATTTTTTTAAAATTATTTGCGACTGATTGCATTACTTGAGATAATTTATTGCACTTATTTATTTAGCAACTTTAAATGTAACTTTTGACAATTGGCACGTCTAATGGAGGATTGGGAACTTGCACAAAAGTAGGCAACAGCCAGTTACATTGTGATTGTTTACTAATAATATTTTAAAATGATTTTTCGCTCATATTTGTAACAGGGCTCCAAGTAGTTGGCAACCAGGTAAACAACTTGTCTGGAGTTCTTTGTAACTTTAAGCAATGCTTGAAGGCAATTTGCACCCTGTGTAAAATTTACAGGTACTAAACAAAGAAGTTAAACTAATTGGAAATGTATAACCTAGTTTTTCGTCTTCGCTTTCATGGGGAGGAAGGTCATCTGGATCTGAAGATAGTGATGGATTTTCTTTTTCACAATCACTTCCTTTTTCGTTTTCAGTATCAACATCACCTAGACCTTATGATGACAGAGCGCTTGACTGGCTAGAAAACCTTTTCGAAATGTTTTTCTCTCTTACGCACGTCCAATTTTAATTTCAAAATTTTAAAATTACAACCTTTCTAACATTACTTTAAGAAACGGAAAAGGAAACAATAAGGGTCTGCGTATCGTTTCATTTCCATATCGTTATCATACCGATATGATATCGGAAAAAAAAAGTGTCATCGGAATGATTACGAAGTAATATCGTTATAAAAATTTTAACCGGTACTATAGTTAGTTTAAATCTTGGTGTATACCGGAACTCTCGTCATTCCGATAATTTTTTTTTCCCGATATATCGGAATGATACCAATATGGAAAAGAAACGATACGCAGACCCTTTGGAAACAATTTTGAAAACACACAATGATGCTTTGGGATCGCTTTTGCTGGTTTTGGCTAACCTCGAATTTTCCGTAACAACCAATCAGAGTTAAACATTTCAAACAAATGGTGACATACACTAATTTTGCCAACCGGATTGCGTGAATAGCAAAAGGAAATGTATTAAATTTTGTTTAATTGCTAAAAGGCCATGTGAAAATGTAATTATTGCGATTATTACGGTTACATTCCACTTTGGTAACTTTTTTAAAAATCTCAATTATTTTTTCACAGAATACTCAACAGGACCGTTCGAGAATTATCTTTGAACGGGTAATTGGGTTAGAGAACCGATATGATCAATAACTTTCGGGTACAGATAACTTAAATTAGCCGGAAAACTGAATCGGGTAGGGTATGAAAAATTTCAATTAGCCGATTTTATCGGCTTTATCGTGTAATACACGTTCGGGTAATTGGAGTCCGATAAAATTATTTCTGGCTTTTATCGGTGTCCGATACACGTTCGGATCTGGTCTCGTTCGGTTCCTATCGGGACCCGGACATTCCCGCTAGCTGATTACATTGAGATTTGTATTTTCCAAATATAGAATTACCTTGTTTCTTCCAAATACAGAATTAAATTGAATCAATAAATTATTTTCACGATTTCAAGAATACAATTATTTATTCTTGAAATAATTGCATCAATTATTTTATCAAAAAAAAATGCTGCATTTCATACGAATAAACGGGTCTGGAGTAACATTTTTTAATCCGTATGTTAATTTAAAACTTTGTTGTTATATACTTTTTTAAAGTTTGTTCTACCAACATTATTCGAACATCCAAGAGATAAAAATGGATTTAAATGTCCTTCGAACAAGCAGTGCAAACATGAAAAGCTAAATTATCAGTAAAAAATTAATAACTTTTAATATTACAGCAAATGTGTTTAATACAAGGGGGAAAAATGCTTTACATAACATTACATCGATCATAGGTTCATCAATCAAACTAAAGAGTTGCACACCATAGTTTCTACTATTATCACGCTAAACTTTTTAGTGTGATTCAAAATAAATCCAGAAACTTGAATAAAAAAAATCGCAGGTGTTGTCCTTTTTCTTATTATGTTCAAAATTAGTGGATTACGTCATTGACTCAAATGATAAATTTGCGTGACGTGTTGCTCTAGAACTCAACTCACTTCTTTTTCTTCGATTTTACCATAAAACGCGAGATAAACGCGTTTCTTTAGAAAATCTCCTACAGCTACACAGCTTACTAAACTGTTGAGTCGCACTTTGCGAGACATTCAATTACTCTAGAAGGATAGAAATATCATCACATGAATTATTACGATCTCAGGTGGTGACGTTTTCTGCTATGTTTGCTGTAAGTTTTTGAAACTTTATTTTTGTAAGTTTGTCGAGTCTTAGACTTTTTTTCAAGGTCAGATAATTTTTTAATACTTGGAATCAAAATTTGAGCATCAGATGCATGAACTAAACTTTTGTCTCTTAAGCGGCGTTTTTTCAATGGATACATCATCTCCGTTTCTGATGATAAATCTTCCAAGTTCTCTAAATAGGAGCTTGAAGCCGGTCTTTCGAACTCAAATGTTTGTTCTGAAATCGGTAGTTGCACTGATTGATCTACTGGTATGAGGATATTTCCTTGATTGCTGTAATGTGCCTCTCCAACTTCTTTATGATGAAGCTCATATAAATGATCGTTGTTTCTGTAGTCTTCATTGTGATGTACATCGTGAACAATCGGTTTGTACTTAGGCTTCAGCTGTTCGCTCACTAATACCTCGTACGGATTTTGTTCAACTCTTTCTACAAATGGTGGCATTGCTACAATAGGAGGTTTTGAATCATTCTCCAAAACAGCCGATGGGTAAAGATGATGCATTGAGGAAGTATAAACGGCTTTTTGCGCGCTAATTAAATGATTAGAAGCTGTCAGAGGAGGAGCTGCATGAGAAACTCGCGATCCATAATGAGGAACATGAGAGCTGTCGTAAGTTGTAACGAAATGTGAACTCGTTACATAGGGTTCATTGTACTTTTCTGAGGTGTAAACTTGATTGAGATGATTCTCCCCAGCATGCTGTTGCTCTTGATAATGAAGTAACTCTTCAGGGTCTATATTTGAAATGAATAACAAATAGTTAGTTTAAGCATACATGATAATTATAGAACAAAAATAATAACATAAAAACACAGTTGTTATCTATAAAAGAAATTGAAAGCTGGAAATTATTTGAAATAAATAAAGAATAATTAGAATAATTATACACATTAATTACAGAACTGTTGCAGTTAAAGCATAAAAAATCCAGTTGTAAACTTTAAAAGAATCATATTTGAATTTACTTTATTTTCTTACCTTCTTATAATTTTTAAATATCTTAAAAAAGGCTATACCTAAAACCTCAAGTTTTTCATGCTCTGAATTTGGGCCATCGTAAACAACTTTGGCAAGAGTGTGATGGTGTTGTGTTTCCATTGGTTGATAAGGGGCGTTGGTCAGAGGCGCATAAGCCAAACCAATACCTTGACCAGGCGCAACTCTTCCTTCACTTATTGCAGTTATGACAGGATTCTGATAGAGTAACTCCGATTCTAAATCTTGTCCTGTAGATACAACATGTAATGGACTCTTGTTATTGTATGACGAACCGCTCTTCTGATTCTCGTAACAAGAGAAGCATATTTTCGAAGCAAGTACTTCAGTTGCTTTTGATTTGCCTAAACCGATTAGCATCCTTTGACGACACGCCTCGCACCGCTCTTGTAGCGATTTGAAACCTTTTGAAAGAGTAAGATTTCCATAAAAACTACCGACAAGTTGAGCAAACAAAGAATTCTCGTTGTTTTTGTTACTTTTACTTGGTTATTTACCTGTTTTGTTGGTTGCGTGTTTGTTTGTTAACTTTGTTTCGGTCATTTTCGTCATTTTTTTCTTCTTCTTTGCAATAAATGCAAACCAACCTGAAGAGAAAGTTTTCAGTGTCGCAGATTTGATTTCAAAAAAGAATAGATGTAAAATAATTATGCTTCATTAAAACGATCAACTTTAGCGACGTTCAGATCTATATAAGAATAAAACAAAAATATTCAAAACCTTTTTTGATTTTATCATGAAGGAGATTGCTAGTTAATAGCAAGTTTTCGTAGTCAGTATACAGAGTGTGACTAGGAATTGGTATTGAAGAAACATCCGATAAAAGGCTGTTTGTTTTAAAAGCGCTGCCAATACCCACAGTAAATATTTCAACGCCTTCAGAAAAATAAAATGTTAAGTTTTTTGTTACTTGAAGAAACTTAAAATAATTTTTAAAAGATTTAAAAAAAAAAATTTTTTTTTAAATTTCATAGTAAAAATAAAAGTATTATTGAAAATGACGTAAACCTTGACTTTTTATTTTGTCAGCTGTGACAGCTATATTTTGTATGTAATAGGGAGCACCACCCAAAATCACGCAGAGTTGTTGAACACCGGTCTTCCTCTTTCCGACTTGAAATATATTGTCGCTCACAAACATTAACGCACTGGTAAAGTTTCCCAAGCCTCCCATATATCTTCACAAAGTAAACATATTAATTGAAATTATTGCGGTAAATAAAAAGTGTTTTTGATTTATGTAATAAATTTTCAGATTGATCTTATCTAGTTAAGAAATGGTACAAAGGGTGTGAACTAAGCTTGACGTGGCTTCTTGACATGCATGCTTGACATTGTATTACTTAAAGTTATTGTCATGTATGCATCTAATGATCAAAAGCAACCATCAAAGTTTTATGCAAGAATCTTGAGCTCATTCAGTATAAATATCACAATGAAAATAAAAAACTGCTTGAATAGAAACCGCTACCTTTTCTTTTCCACCCCTTAGATTCAATTACTTACCGCATTGAAGAAATTGCTAATTGAACTTTTTGTGGGTTGTTGGAGAGAAGAGCATCCACTCGTTGAAGTTGTCCGAAAGAGACAACGCTCACTAAAACTTCGGTGTCGTTCATCAACTTAGAAACAAAATCCCCAACGAATTGTTGAATTAAAGTGAACTCAATTTCATCAATTGCACTTGAAACATCGACAAGTAGAACAAACTCATGGAAGTTCGAATGCGCTGAAAGTGAAATTTAAAAAAATGGTTTCATAGCATTTTTTTAATGAGTTTTTTAAACAGGAAATGATATTGCGCTTGAAATTATCTTTAAATTTAGAACTTTATTAAGAGTAAAGTACATTGAAACAAACAAAATCAAGCCTATTACTACAAAAGTTTGGTTTTAAGCGCTTTATATGTTGAATAGTTACGTTGAAAGGAGAAAATGTGACTTACATGTTAGTTTGTTTGGTGAACTGAGTTTACGCGTGTTTTCTGTTTGGTCCTGAGAAAGCAATATGTTTGTCATATTTAAGACAAGCTTCAGTATATTTTTTTCTATCGCTAAAAGTTGTCCTTTTTTCATTTTTTTGACGTCAGTGACGTCATCTTCTTTTGCAATCCTCTTTTTTCTTTTCTGCTCGTTATTTGCTTTGTTAAACTTTTGATTGGATTTCATGTTGGTCTTGTTTTCCGTTAATCCGCCGTGTTTAGAATACTTTTTTGGCCTTAGCTTTTTTTTAGATCTTTTTTTGTATGTCATTTTCAAACTCGACACTGGCTTGTTTTCGCTGTGAATGGCGTTAAACTTTTTAGTTAAGCCGTTTAGTTTTTCTGCTTCTTGTTTTACATTTTTGCTATTATCTGACGTAACTCCATTTATAGAAAACCTTAAAAGATCTGTAACTGGATCTGACATGATTTTCTTTTCCATTTCTAACTCCCTTAACAACGTAGAAGCCGGTACGGTTTCATTGTAGTTCATGGACGGAACTGAAATCGTTTGGTTTCCATTTTCTAAATAATAAAAGTGTTCTGTGGTTAGATTCACTAAACTGTTTTCGAACAACCCAACGGCCGGTTCTTTGAAAGTCGCTGACGTATTTTGGTTTATGTTTGCACTTCCTGTCTGGAAAAGTTGATACGTTTCGTTTGTCGGAGATGTAAAATACGAGTTAGTCCCATTTAATGGAAGTGAAAAGTATTGGTACGTTTCGTTTAACGGAGATGTAAAAGTTTGATATGTATCATTTGATTGAGGTGAGAAAAACGCGGTTTTATTCGAATGAGAGGAGTCTAATTCCTCGGAATTTAAAACGTAGTTATTATATAACGGCATAGTGTTGCTTTTTAAATCAGATTGTTGTAAGAGTTCGTCATTTTTATAGTCAACTTTATCAGACGGATTGTCAGGTGGCAGACGGTATTTCGTGATCGTGTTTTGGGAATCATTTCCCACAACATAAGCTTTGTTTGTTTGTTTCGATTGTTTTTTTTTCAACTCGGCTGTCATCTTGTTTAACTTTTTAAGGATCGCATAGCTTTTTAAAGCCTTCTGCTGGATTTTCTTTTCTTCTTCTTTAACATCCATACTTTGATCTTGTTGTGGTGCAGTGCGATGACTAACTTTATTGATTAGATCAAATATACTATCCTTCTCAACAGCGAAATCTTTGCTTTTGCACCTTGAACCGGTAACACAGCGTCTTTCGTAGTTTTTATCTGAACCAGAGTCTGGATAGGTCAACTGATTTTTTATAGGTACCGCGTAAATAGGTCCTGAATGATCGTGCCGCCCAAAGGTCGAATGAGGATTTTGCATCTGTATAAGAGCAGTGTCATGAAAGTAACCGTCGGGATGATAGCCATTATGCATTTGACTTGTAGTTAAAATCTCATACGGATTCTGCCCATGATGAGGTGGAGGAGGTTTTATTATAACAGGTACAGGAAGAGGATTCTTGTGATGGCATTCTCTTTCGTGATAAGTTGTTCCATGATAAGGACCTTCGCCTCCTAAACCAGACTCCCCATGATGGCCTAAAAAAAAAAAATTTCAAAAAACTCTGCTCTCCAGGGAACTTTGCTAGCAAAATTTTACTAGATGACAGAAATTTTATTAAAATGATGAAAAATCAAAACAAGAACCAAGCTGAATCTGATACTTTGATTAAAAGAAGTGCTTGTTTAAATTAGAGTGTGTTATTCTATTTTTTAAAATTTAAATTATAGCGTGCTATGTTATTTTTTTTTCAACTTTATGAGAACAATTCTTTACCCCTTTGTCCTATGTGTTGCGGATCCATGTTTGGTCCGCAATAATAAACAGGATGAGCCTCAGATGGATGCGCTATGCAATGGTGTACTCCTCCTAAACTATGCTCTTCATCTTCTTCTCGATAGCACGAGTCTCCGTGATGGCAGCCTGAAATGCAAACAACAGCTTATATATATATATATATATATATATATATATATATATATATATATATATATATATATATATATATATATATATATATATATATATATATATATATCTTTATGTATATTTATATACACACATATATATATATATAATATTAAAAGTATATGTTAATTATACATTTATAAAATTATATATTAGCTGTAAAAATATTAAAAATAACATTTTTAGTAAATAATTCATTTCTAGTATTTAAATATTTACATTCATGGTGATGGTGATGGTCATGGTCATGGTCATGGTAATGGTTTGGTTCATGTTCTTGACAGTGACTGGGATAATATTGTTCATGGTTACAACTGTGCTCGCACTCATGATCATCATGATCATCATGTTCATCATGGTGATTATCACAATCATTTTCTTCTTCACCATGGTGATAGTAAGGTGCATCATCAATATATTCAGGACTATGCCTACAATGGCCAGAATGACTGAAGCTGTTCAAAAGTTCCGGATTGTGAAGCAAACTAAATGATGGTTAAAAACAGTCAAGAGAAAGCGCACAACAAAATGAGTTTGCAAAGATATTAAGTTGTAAATAAAAAATAGCAGCTATTGTAGAAGACGAAAACAAAATGGTGTCTTTTCAAAGTAGATTGCAGTGTTTTAACAAGTATTTTTTCAAACTTTTATCAATGAATACCAAAATGAAAAAATCTTTTAAAATTCTTACCCAAATGAATGAAGCTCGCGGTTGTATGCTGAAGATCTTTTATCTTCATTGTTTGTGCATCCAAAACACTTACACTTTTTATTAACATTTCTTTTATTACATAACTCCCAGTTTACACCAACACAAGTTCGATCCTTTCTCAATGCAACTAATTTTTAATAAGATTGTCAGCAACAAATCGTATTTTTAAAAAAGATTTTAAAAGAACTATTTATGCAGTAAATAAAAAAATTGATGCATTGTAAAAATATGTTGATCGTAGAAAATATCAAACCCACAATATAAAAACATTATAACAAAAAATTTATCTGGAGTTAGCGCACTTTCATAACATTTCAATCTATTTCATCATTTAATTATTTTCATCATTTAATTATAATTATTTAGTTATCTCTTAGATAATTACCATTTAGAATATCATCATACATGGATGTAACAGGATTCCAAAAATCTTAAGGTTTAATTGACTTGGTTCTTGCGCACAGAAATAAAAATATTCCGACAGCATCAAATTGTAACAAATCATAAAAATTCGATAAATATGAAGATTGATATAAAAATTACTGCACTATTTACCTGGAGGACGATCACAGATGATTTTTATTCCGGTCCACAATCCGTACGGTACAAATCCATACGGTACAAATGAAAACAATTCGGTACTTTGGTGTTTATAGTTAGATGCAGATATTGGAGGCCGAATATATTTGCGAAGGGTGCGGTTTGATTTCAGCTGCTTTTTTGAATAAACATGAAGTGTCGGCTTCGCAAATTTAGAAAATGGAGAACTTTTTTTTTTGTCGATCTCATCAGATTTCGATGTTTCGCTGGAATTATGTAAATTATTGTTTAACAAACCTTTGGCTATTTGATTGTTCGTTTTAACCTTCGTCTTGTTACCATCGTTACTTAAAATATCACTTCCTAACTTAAGGATTTTTTCAGGACTATTTGTGTGATTCGTTTCGTTTTTCTGAAGATTTTTAAAAAATGTTGAGTTTTTATCTTGCTCGTTTGCTTTCTTTTTGTTGGGAAAATTTTGCCCAACCTCTATCGTGTGATTTTTTGCTGACTTGCCCTTAGAATTGTCCTTGAATTGACCATCGTCCTCATGATTTCCACTAACCTCAAAGAGTTCAGGTAAATCACCGCTATCTCCGCTAAAATCCTCTGTTTCATTCTGTAACATTGTGACCAAATTTGTGTTTCCATTTAGAGATTCTTTGGAAGAATTTTCGCCAAAATCTTTCTTTTTTTCATTTTGAGCGAAGAGTTTTATTTCGTCTTTTTTGTCGCTTTTCCCGATAGTTTCAACACCTTCGTTTTTTTCACTTTCGTTTTCTATAAACAGTTTTTCTTCTAAAGAGTTTATACGTCTCCCAATATCTGGTTCATAATCTCGGGGCCGGTCGTTTTTCCTAGAAACCGCCTCATTTTCCCCAAGATCGCTATCATCAAAGAACTTAAAAACCACGGGAAGCTTTTTTACAATGGAAAACTTCGCTCGCCGAAATAAATTGTCGTTTTTAACCAAATCACCTTTATACTCTTTATATTGGTTATCTATTTGATTTGAGTCTAGGTCTTTGTAGAAAGAAGGTGAATTTACAGTTTTATCATCAGTTAAATGTACATATCCTTCTGATGAACGCACACTTTTTGATATCGGGTAATCCAAGCTGTTGTAAAGAGCATCACCATTAGATACATGTGAAAGCGGAACAGTTACTGGATAAACATTGTCTAAATTTTTTCTAACTTTGTGAAAGGAACCTCCCCATGGTTTATTAAAAACAGCGGTTGGTGTTTCAGCAGCTTCGTTCAGTAAAATAGTATCCAAAGTCATCGGTGGTATTCTTGTTGGTTGAGATGGACCGTAATGAGTGCCAGGGGCATATGAAGTTAAAAAATCAACAGGAACATGATTTTCATTAATAAAATTTGCACCAGATGTTTGCATATTAGGACGATAATGATTGTAATTGACATTTGAAACAGGGAGAACGGGGGAGATTCTAAACTTAAAGGGATGGAAAATGTGATTAATTGGGCGAATTTTGACACTTTCGGTATAAGCCGCTGGATTTAGCGATGTCAAGGTATTCAAATTGTTACAAGGAGGTACGTAAGGTATCTCTACGCCGTCAGCAACCGGATTGCAATTTTTGTCATAAAAGTTTTTGCTACTTGTACCAAAATAGTTTGGCTTTGAGAACTGTAATAAAGACGGAGGTGTTTTGGCCATGCTTTCCGAAGACTGTAGGCTGTTTTCCGAACTTAACGGAGTTAATGTATGGTGCTCATCGATGTGTCCGTTGGTAGCTGCATTACCCTTGCCTAAGATTGTGTTCGAAATGATTGTGCTCTCTTCGGCAGACTTATTTTGATGCAATGTAATCTTCTCTGGAGAAATATCAACTTTTATATTCTCGACTATTGGTATTGGTTGAGGGGCGAGACCGATGTCATCGAAAAGCTTTAACTGAATATTTAACGACGATGTTTTATTCAAATTTGTTTGTTTACTTGACGTTTTCGGTTCATAAACATTTTCATTAGGGGGTGCATTATCACCACGCAACATATGAGCCGTTTTATTATCTCTCTGATTATCAATGGCATTAGCAAAATGCAATAACGAACCATAGCTAGTAACGTCTTTATGAGTTTCAACATTATTGATGTGCTTTTGGGATATTGCTTGCGCTGCTTCCAAAGCAGTTATTAGCTCTTCTTTAGTTTCTTGGAGATTACTTGCGCCGTCTGCAACTTTGTCTAATTCAAGTTCACTCACGTCAGGTCTTAGTTCTTTCCTAGACTCCAACGGAACGTTTGTCGCGTTGTTTAACTTTTCATCAAAATCTTCTTTTGCATTTTCGTTGTTTTTCAAACTGTAAAGATTTTTATCACTTCTATCGTTTTCTTTTATCTCGGTTTTATTCATTTTGCTGCTGATTTCCTTCAATTTTCCTAGATACGGAGAAATGCGGCGAATAAAATCTTCGTATTCTTTTGAAGTGTTTTTTTCAGCAGCTGCAGACAGCTGCTTTAAAGCAAGTTCTACAGCTTCTAGGTTTTTAACTTTTGAATTTTGTTCAACTTTTAACTTCTTCTTCTTGTTCCTTTTATTTTCTAAAAGGTTTGTAATTTCTAGAATTGCATCATTATAGACCTCATTCTTCAGGATGTGCTCTAACCTTTTACTATCGTCACTACCTGTCAGGTATTTGTTTAAAACATAATCTGCGTTAAAGTGCGGTTCGTTGAGACGATTTCGCCAGATTTTTGGCGGCAAACCTGCGGGATAGAACAAATCAGACTTTGATGTGGTTTTTACGCTCGGTAAACGCGCATTTTTCGCCTTTTGCAAAGTTAAATACTTTAAAGCTGCTTTGATCAGATCAAGTCGTTCATGATTTTCAGAGCGTTTTTTTGCTCTCTCAAATTTTAGTGATAAAGGACTTTTAAACTTGTGTACATGATTTTTGTTTTCACCGTTTTTCTCGTTAACAAAGCTGTTGTAAATGTGAACAAGACCGTTGATTGTACGCCTAACTTCTCGATTGCGCTTTGTAATGTCATGGGAGTGTATCTTTTTAACTTCAAACAAATCTGGATTTGCTCCTGCATGATTTGCTACTTCTTTAACAAACGTTTTAAAAGATTCCAAGTTGTTTTCATGAACAGGTTCGTTATTGCGTTTATTTGCACGAACGTCTTGATTTCTTTTAACGTGACTCTCATGAAGTCTGACCCTGTTTTCGCTACTGCTTCTTGATCTATGGTCGTGATCAAAGTGTTCGTAGTTAAGATAATTGTTAGATCTTGCATGGTGATGGTTAGTGTATTTTTCCAATATTTCAAAATGTGGGTCGTCGTCGTTGATATCATTGCGGTTATTCGAACTCCTGTCATCTAAATGTACGTGCTTGTAATCATTATCTTTATTGTTTTGATAATCTTCCTCTTGATGGCTATGATGTACATGATGATTATTGTTTAAAACACTTTGATCCACGTCATCAATCTCTGGATTATTGTATTGTTCATTTCTAAACTCGCCGCTGACGGTTGCTCCGTAGCTGTTTACATTGGAGGGCATGGACGGATGAAAATCGTCCATAGGAGTTTCTCTGTCATCTTTTTCAGAACCGAGATCGTTTTCGTAGTCAAAAATTTTTGAATTAGGTACTGGGGCTAGTTCTGCCTCCTCATCCCATTTGTCATCTTCTGTTTTTCTGCTATTCTTCCCGTACTGATGCATTTCTTCGCGTAATATTTTATCAACATCTCTCTCTTTACTCATTATGATATCATTTATTAAAGGCGAACCTTTTGAATCTCGGAAGGTTTTTCCGGCTCTATTTTCATCACGATCATCATCACTTTCATCATTTTCTTCTTCTAATGTAGGATTTTCTTTGAATTTAAATTTCCTATCTTTTCTACCTTCCTCTTTTTCCTCATCTTCTTTCTCATTAAACAACCAATCGAACTTCGAATCACCACTACTGGTTGATTTTCTTGCGTCGCTTAGCAATGATCTACCCAACGAGCGGATTTTTGAATTATTTATTACCAGCGCACTGGGTTTAACTTTATGAGAACCCAAAATGGGATTCCATTTTCTGTTTACCTCCTTATATATATTTTTATGCAAAGCAGACTCTTTAGTCAAAGGGTTTGAATTAACTGCACTCTCTCTAGATAATTCAGATTTACTAGGAGCTACATCGATGCCTATTTCTGGCTCCTTATCCTTAGATGATGCTGTCATTACTGCATCGTCAGTCGCACTCATCATCGGAATATTTATCGGACTTCCATCAGATGAAACGGGACCATACGGCGTTACAGAAAAACTTTCCTCTGATTTATCGTCTAACTTAAACGTCTTAGCTGAGCGCGAAATAGGATTTGTGGTTTCAACTTGAGAGGGAGTTCCGGGCAGCTGAAGAATAGAAGATTTCCCTGCGCTGCTCAAATTTAAGTCAAACACCGTTGTTTTAGAGCCAATTTGCGAAGATTGGAGTAAAGGTAACCCATTTAAGGTTGGACCTGAAACTGCAGGCACAGGACTAAAAGATTCAGGTTGCGGAGCTCTCATATGCGAAATGTCAATTCTTTCCATACTTCCTGTACCATCCGTTCCAATGATTTCCGGAAGTTCAGAATGACTTACAAAATTACTTTTAACTGGATTTGGAACTTCAATTGCCATTCTAATGTCACCAGTGACGTAGTGGGTAAAAGGGATAGTACTTTTAGTTTTAGCATCACTGGAAACGTCATCAGTTTTGTCGGTGGCATGATAATCGTCGTTTTCATTATTTTGATGGCTCAAAAGTGACAGAAAGTGTCTTTTTTGTGTATTACTAGCATTCTTAAGTGTATTTTGATTTTTAAAGGCTTTCTGTGAGTGTCTTAACAGAGTACGTTTCGTAGATTTTAGAACAGGAGTTTTTCCGCGAGATACTAAACTGCGAGAACTTATAAGTTGATGAGAATAAGTCGGCTTATTTAGTTCTGAATCTACTTTTTCGTAATGTTGTGGAAGAGCGGCAGCGAAATCATGAAATTGGTGAATTATTGATTCAGGTTCTTCTCTTGACAACTGCAGATGTTCTAGAGTTTTGTGGCTTCTTGTTCTTTTATGAATTATTGCATTTGTATTAATGCCGAACCTTTTATCTTGACTTTTTTCTTCCTTTCCATTCAAATCTTTTTTTTCTCTATACAAACTGACGCTTTCGAGCTGCAAACTTTTTTTGGAACTTTTACTACGGTCAGCATCTTCAACAGTTGGTGGTTTATCATGGTCCACATGGTTGATATTTTCAGCATTATTTCTCTGCTGTACGTCCGGAACGAAACCGTTCGCATGTACTACAGTGTTAAAATCGTTAGTTGTTTTGTTTTCTAACGAACGACCAAGTGCTTGTGGCACTTTGATAGCGGATTTAAATACGGTTGCTTTTAATTTAGAATCGAGATTACCAGTAGTGGAAGGAGATGGATGAGTTATATTTTCTAAATCAACACGAGTCAATATGCTACTAACATTACTGAGTTTCTCGTTATAATTTCCGGGTACTTTTGTTTCTTTGTCATCTCCGCTGTTGAACGTTTCACTCACTTGCAATATTTCCGATTTCCCTGCACGAAATTATTTATAAGCAATACTGACGATAACGAAAGAAATCAACGTTACGAGGCAATGAGATCTACGTTAAAAATGTAAAAACATCGTGCGTGACGTGCAAATGCACGTAAACTACGTCAACGAAATTGAAATGATTAAGAAAAAATAAACCTTCTTTGAAAATCTTTACATCCTCTGTTCCACGCGGTGATCCTTGATCTAGTTTAAAATCGTTAACATTGTTTGCATGAATTGCAAAACGCTGCTCCTAACCATGTAAAAAACGGAGGAATTAACAAATTTGTTAACGAATGCTACCTAATTAAAGTTTAAAAAAACTTAACTCACCTGAGTTATATGAGTAACGTGCTGAGGAATTTGAAATGATGACCTGTCACCAAATAGAACTGTGTTTAAGTGGTACTGAGAACGACTTTCATTGGACGAGAAAATATGGAGCACGTCATCCTTCTTAGAGGTACCGGTGAGATTTTTCTTTTCTACAAAAATTTATTGTTAATCAGTTAAGCAATTTAACAAATAACATATCTCATAAAACTTGCTTAAAACTTGCTGAAATGTAATCTAAATGAAGTCTATAAACTACAAAAAGTACTGTTCGGTGACTTTCTCAATTTTAAAATGCTGTTTGTAGGTCTATTATGACCTTTTTTTTAATTTTTTCTACACTTTTTTATATTTAAATTATTATTGATTGAAGTCTAATTGCATCTGGAGTGGTGATTGAATTCTAATTGCATGTGGAGTGGTGAACTTTCGAATGCAACTTAAATGTTACCAAGAATATTTTTTAAAAAACGTTATTTTTACACATCTCGATGGCATTTTACGCAGTCATCCAACTCTACCTGCACATAAAGTGCATCTTTTTATGAAGTCTTGCTGTCGTATCTGAATAAGTTCAATCTGTTTTGAACTTGATTTATTTGTACTCTTCAGATTGACGAAAACATACCTTCTAATTAAATATTCAACACAAAACATTTACAAATATTTTCGGAAAAACATCAATCATTCGACAAAATCTTCAAAAATTTCAAAAGTCAATCAGTCAGCACATCTTCACTCGCAATATTTAAATTAGATTTTTCCCCTCAGGGAGTTGTTTTTTTTGTCCGAAGTTTGATGAATTTCCGGTGCAAAATTCCACATAACTTTATAAAAGCAACTTTACAAAAAATTTTAAAAAGATTTTTAGATTCTCATTTAAAAATCTTTATAAAAAACACATTCATAAGAAGCTAACTTATCATTATGATGACAACTTTTTTTTATAAGTGCAGTTTACGATAGCTTCCAAAGCTACTATTCTACTATTTTTTCACATAATAGTATTTACTAAACTTTTATAGAAAAAAAACAAATGATTGCATGCGTTGCAACGCTTTTATTTCGTGTATGGAACTACACCAAAACTCAAAGAGCATTTTAAATGCCGGAAGTATCTAAAAGCAAATACAATTGCAAGGCAAAGAAATTTAATGATGGCGAAATAAATTAACGTTTACGCCTATTAATATGATGGGAATATTTCGTGGTCTAATGTGATCGTGCATGTATACTACTTTCTCACGATAATTTATATTCGTGCAATGATTTGAACTAATTCTTTATAAATATGAGTCGCAGCCTTGTGATGCATAATTTTTTTCCAATGCCGTTGTGCGTCGTCATTCAAGAATGCTAATGATCGTGCATGTCGTGCTGCCGTTCAAAAGGACGCCCTTATTTATTTCATTCTGCTGTATAGTATTATACCATGCATGTAACCTTGTTGCATAGCGCTCTTCAGTATTTCATGAAACATGCGTCTATAGATTTAAATCTAATTCTCTAAATACGAAAAAGATAGAAAAAGATAAAAATTCATAAACAGTTCAATAAATACAACTTCTTGTTAAGAAGAAAAGAATTACCTCTTGTGCTCCGACGAGTTCTAATTCTTTGGACTAAAATTAACACGAATTGGAATAAAAATATTTTCTTAAAAAAAGAAATTTCGAAAACTTTCACATTTATCACCGTTTTAATCTTTAAGAAACGGTACTTTTCTTGAAACTTGATATTCAAAAATATTCAACACACCTTTTTTTGGCTTGTGTTGCTTAGTAACCGAACTTTTTTTTTTGTCTAAATTATAAAAAAAATCCAAAAAACAAAACATTTTTCATTTCTGATTTTTAACTTTAAATCAACTAAAAATTGTGAAGAGGTTATCAACTGTCAAAATCAAAAGGATGTCAACAATCAGGAAGAGGAGGATATCAACTTTCAAAAAGAGGTTGTCAACAGTCAAAAAGAGGTTGTCAGCAGTCAGGTTGAAAAAGCGGTTAAGAGCACCAAAAGAAAGTTGAGGTCATTTTAAAAAATAGCACACATACACCGAATATTATCGTATGCAGTAGGAATCGGAAAAAAAGATGAATGGCTGTCGAAGATATTCGGATTTTGAGAGTAGTACCAACGTGAGTCTAAAAGGTATGAGGCTTCAGGATTCTCAGGATAAACGTGATTTTTCTTTCCAAGAGTCGCGTAAGGCACAAATAACTACAAAACAAGAAAAAATTTTTAAAACCATTGAACAAACTTCTGTAAAATGTTTAAGAAAAGATTTAATGTTCAAAAAATTAAATATTTTAAAAACAACAACAACAACAACAACAACAACAACAACAACAACAACAACAACAACAAGAAAATTACAAAGAAGATAATAATAAAATGAACCTGAACTTTTTTAGGCAAACCAAACAAGTATGGAGAAGATTGATAAAAAAACTTGTCTCGATTAAAATTTGTGCCAGATTTAAAAAATGGATCTTCTGGATTGCGATGATAAATGCGTCCAATCACCCTTTTTTGTGGAACAAGGTTTTGAACAGATTTTATCTTCGGTAATACACTTAAGAACACCGATGATAAAGATCTGCTATGTGGCTTCTTCTGAGATGCATTTTCTGAAAAAAGAAAAAAAAACAGAAAATGTTTTCAATTAATTATTTTTACTATAACAAAAAGGCCTCGAAAACGAAAGCTTTCCAAAGAGAATTGTTGTAAAGAAGCACACGCTTAGGGTCACATTTAAAATGCTCCAATCTTCTTTGTAATAAAATTATGAATTTAAACCTTACTTAATACATGAGTAAATTTTATAAAGATTTATTGCAACATTTAAATCTTATTCGTTTAAAATCATGTCTTGGAATTATGAACAGAAACGTGATCAAAACTCAGTTTGTGAAGTGCTGTGGCACTTTAAGTCCAATCATAACACAGGGATTCTGCTGAATTTATGTTGAGAAAATTATACGTCATCAAGACGATGACGAATGAAGGTTTTTGAACATTTTAAACAAAACATTCTTTTTGTGTTTCTTTAATGTGTAATAGATTATTTATTTAAAAATTAATATAATTAGAGGTTAATGTATTTATAGGTTAATATAAGCATAAATAAAAAAAAAATTAAAATGAAAAAATAAAACAAAACAAAAAAAAAAAGAACACCCAACGGCCATATTCTTACTCTCTAAAGTTTCTCTCATCAAAGCCTTTTGTCTTAGTTTTTTGATTTTCCTCAACAGAGTGTGTAAAGTCTTTGATATTTCACTTTTAGAAATTCCCGCGTGCTTTTGATGATGTTTTTTTTTAGCGCTATCACCTAATTCTCTTCCCATCAAAATATTAGAAAGGCGAAGGAGGTTAGTTATTAAGTCTGAACTGCTTTCCAAGGAATCTTTACCAGTATCAAACCTGTGCTTCGTAAACTGATCTAACTCATTATATTGATGCTTGCTCATTTCATTGTAACCAGCTAAAGCTGCCATATCATGTTGCAACTGTGTAAAGTCTAAAAACATATGTATACTTCTGATGGCTTTTAAAATAAATATTTAAACTTTGCAACTTAAACATGCATGATCGTACTTTCGTCACCCGTCAATTTTTCATGCCACCAGTAATCGAACCTTCATGAACCACAATGTCATCACTGCACACAATCTATTACTACATCTATCATGCAAATGTATCTCAAGCATGACCTAATAAGAAAATGTCAAATCCAAGTAGATTTTTCTCAATCCAAAAACTAATAAGATAAAATGCTGATAGACATTTAAACGATTCCTCAATTCAATATCATTAGTTGTGAAGTTTAACAACATATATTATATATTAATGTTAAAATTAAAGAAATACAAATGTAAAAAAAGTAAATACTCATTTCATGCAGTTTAATGTTTATTAGTACATAGAGTTTGACAACCAATATAGAGTATTAAAGTAAGTATCAATTCTGAAATTACTATCCTATAGCATATAAAAGCACATACTGTATACTTGACATGATACCATGATTTACCCTCTATATCTGACATGATGTACAAATATTTTCATGATTTTTCCTTTAGATATTTTTTAGATTATGGGGATCCCACACACCAAAACTCTAAAAGCTGGACCAAATTTCTCAACAATTTTTATGGCGGTACGCAATGGGAAGATTATCCCAGCGCGATTTTTAAATATATAATGGTGAACAGCAAAATAAAGAATATTTAAAATCTTCGGCCAATATACGTTGAGAAATCAAACTATTTGCACATGCCATGCAGATTATTTTACTGTAAAGTTTTCTAACAATAAACCCTGCTATATATCCAACCATAGCTTCCTTACCTACGTAGAGACTGATAAAAGATAAGCTAATAATACTGATAAAAGATAAGAAAATATTTATAGGCAAAAAAAATTATTAGCAAATAACATGATATTTTGTTTCATGCTGATATTCTTTTTTCACCATTTTATAAAGTAAACACTATAGAGTGGAAAAAAATATAACTTATGAAAAACATTGTAATTAAACAGAGTAAATTTTTTGTGCGTGTTTAAAGGTAGAACCCATGTTTATTAAAGAGGTAGATATTTTTAATAACAATAAACAATGGTGGCTTTTTACCTACAGCACTTTGAAACTCTGCATTTTGAAAACCTGTATTCTGTTGTTTTGTATTTTGAAAGCCCTGATTTTGGAAGCCAGTATTTTGATTTCCTGTTTTATCTAAAGTTCCTGATGCAAAAAGGTTGTCAAGAGATGCTAAATAAATATAAAGGAACTTTTAGCAAAAAATTAAAAATAAACTAAAACAAAATATACCAGCTTTAAATAAAAATTGTAAAGAGGTGAAGAGGGAAAGAGAGTTTCAAAATGAGGTATTTATCACAAAAAATTTGAGTGACAGTCTTTAGGTTACTTAAAAAAAAATTTAAAAAATCTTTTTTTTTTCCAGGATAACAAATGATTTAAGGAAGTGTGAAGAACAAAATAAACTCAAGGAATTAAAATTTCATCATTTGCAAATGTGAAAATCTGTTTTTTTTTTGTTTTTTTTTTGTTTTTTTTTTTTAAATCACAAAAAAACCACTTACCACCACTCGCTTGAAGGCGTTGTGCAGTCAATAACCCCAACGCCAAAAGGTTTGCAGGAGACAAGGCTAAATGCAGATTTTAACTACTTCAAAAACATCAACAGCTCATTTCATACTCTTTGATGAAAACTATTTTATGAAATCAACAATTTATTTATCTTCTTTAAGATAAAGTTTTACAGTTAAAAGAATATTCACCATAAATATACCTGAATTTTGAACGCCAGCCAACAGTCCAGAAGGCAAAACATTTAGGTTACCAGAAGCTGAATAAACATTTGAATTGTAAACTATTTGTTAAGAATACTTGATAAAATAGACAGAGAAAGAAATTAAGAGTAAAACAACAAAACTTCATACAAATAAAAGAATTCTTGATAAACCTATTTAAAATACTTTCAGTCAGGAGAATATGTTAAAAAATTTGCAATTTCTTTAATTTATTTTGAAAGGTTCTTTTTAAAAAAGTTCTAGGTAAAAAAACTCTTGAGTTTGGTGGTAAGTTACTTTTTGTAATAATGTCATTTCTGGTAAACAGATTTTCAAAAAAAATCACTTAGTGTAACAGTTATTGGCATTATTTTTCTCCGCCAAATTAACAAATTAAAAACATTTAACAATAAAGCTATTTCTACTATTAACTCTAAACTTTAAAAAAACTTATTTTATATAATTCAAGGTATATTTATAATTCATTTTGGAGTTTTTGATTGACACTACTGTCCATAATTATTCAAATGACATAAAGATTTGAAATTAAGAAGCTTAACCCTTTCATTACTGTGCAAAACCAGGGTAAAAATATCAAATATTACCACTACAGCTTTAAACCTAAATATTTAAAAAACTACTGAATATTATGAAATGAAATTGATGATTCAATATTTGCTACAAAAGCAACAAACTACTGAAGACACAAGAATCACTCTGACTAGTAAATGAAATATACTTGATTAAGAACTTTTTGTAAATTACAAATAGTATGAATAGTTCCTGAGATGAGAGAGAAAAAAAATTTTTTGAAAATGTTAATTTGAAGATTCAAAATCAAAACACTTAGAATTAGTTTTTAATGAACAAAGGAGTATGGGTAAAGTTTGAAGGTATACTAATTGAAGTTTATTAGCTTTAATTACAGATAAAAATATTAAATTACCTGTTGATACATCTTGAGCTGTTCCTCCTAATGCTGCCATATTACCTATTCCAGTTGATACAACTTGAGCTGTTTCTCCTAATGCTGCCATATTACCTATTCCAGTTCCTCCATTCTGCCTATCCAACCCACTTGGATTATTAACACCATTTATGACATCTGGTTTAGCAAAACCTGTTCCAGAAGCAACTGTATTGTACAAACTGCTTAATCCACTTCCTGCTGCAAAGTAAAACAAATTCTTGCATATAAAAAAAAACTGAAATATGAAAAATGTTTTTTATAAGGATTTCACTTGAATAATGAAAACAATAAAAAAAAAACCTGCAATTTTTTCATTAAACTAAAGTACCCAAGAAGCCAAGAGATTTGTATATAATTAACTTTATCTTATTTTTTAGTGATCAGTAGTCATTTTTGTGACTTTGCTTGACTGCTAGACAAAAAAATAATTTTGACAGAACTTAAAGTAGCAGTTAAATTGCAAGCAAGAATTCTGCAGAGGATAGTTTATTTAAAAAGAAAATCCCTTCCTTCTTAAAATAAATCCTCCATGTTTTTTTTTTTGTTTTTTTTTACATTAAGTATTTTGATGAAAAGAACACCAAGTTGAAGCAAGAAAACAAAAGAGGGTAGGATCTTTTTAAGAACAAAACTTTCAAAGAAATTTATTGTCAACCTATCTTCAAATTAAACTGTTTTTTTTAAATAAACTAAATGATCAGTGTTCTTAAGAAAATAGAAACTTATGAAATATGTTTATATTTTACACTACTTATTTTTTTAATGTTGGGAAAATACAATATTTAGTTTTACACTTAATATTTTGAGCAAAAAAATGCATTTGTTTAATTAAAGAAATATATTAGGAAACGCTGATCACATACCACTAACTGGTGCTTGTTCTCCAACTGAATTATGTATTTTTTCAACTTGTTCTATTTGTACAGTAGCAAAATCTGGTACAACATGGTCACCCTGTGGCCCTAAAAAATTAAAAGAATAGCATAAATTTTTCAATTGAATCATGATACTGCAAATGAATTTCCCACTATATTTATTAATTAGCTAAACTGATGGCTTTTTTTTTATCTTTTTTATAATGAAATGTCTGATCACCTCCATATAAAAAAAAAAAAAAAAAAAAAAAACGGAAGAAAACTTACCAACTGGAGTTCTGGACAGAAATTCTCCTTTTATTGGTCGAGACATTATACCATTTGGAAGTCTCATTCCAACACTGCATCCACTACTACCAGCCACCTGGACACAAACTGCTTGAATAAAGTATGCCTTACCACCACTCAACTTTATTAAAGGAGATGTCTGTTCTTCAGGGTATCTATACATGTTTTATCGCTAGTTATTATTTTAATATTGAATTTTTTTCTATCATTTAAGAAACTTGTCTTATAATTCATAAACAAAATAGTTTATAAGTGTGGTAACTATAGGTATGATTTAAAGCTGTAAAATTACAAAATACTTTTTCTACGGAAGTTAATTTTGTTAATGAAAGTTCATTCGAAAATACACAAAAGCTTTCAATCAATCAAACTCTTTTATCACTTAATTAAAAGCATCTGTTTATAAAATTATACTTCATATAATTTGTATTTTTGCTTAATATTACATTTTTTATCAATCATTTTTTTTATTGCATTATTAATTAAAGATTTACTTGTCCCATTGATTATGCATTGACCATCTTCTTTGAGAAATGATTTTTCTTAAGTGTTGCTTGCTTTCATCTGGACTCATGTAAACATCACATGCATCATCACAAGAGCTAAAAAATTTGTCTCTATCATTAGTAATCAAATAATGTAAAATTTAATCAATAGGAGATTTTAAATTTATTGCATAAGATTATTTTCAGATAAAAAAATATTTGTGAGTGATTATGAACACCTGTTTTAAATGTAGAAGTAATGGTAATACAATCAATATTAGTTAAATATTGAATATACTATCATTACTTCAATAAAGTATTAAAAAGATTTTTAACAATACACTAACCTAAAAAATGTGTATTCCCCATCCATTGGGGATATAAGCCAACCCCAAATCATTTGTCCAACATTGTTGCCTATTTTCTGTCCAGCATCCATTAATGGTAAACCAAACACTTGGTCTGGCTCAGCAGGATATCGTACAGAGTGATAAAGGGCACCCATTAAAGATTCTTTTAATGCTTTATCCTGGTAAATTTCGTCAAAAATCCACAAGTTTACACCTGGGTGAGCTAAAGTCAAAAATACAGAATTATATTTTATGAAATAATTTCACAAAAAAATACTTAATGAATAAGAACTACATTCTTATTTACTCTTATATTCCCAACTATACTCACGCAATAAACTGTTTTCCATTTTATCCAGCAAACTTCTTCCAGGGAAAGTATTTGAATCGTCAAAATCATTACTTTCAAAACCAATACGCCCATATCTGTCACTTCCAAAAATATTATTGCCTAGTCCTCCATTTTGATATCTATCAAATCCAAAGTAGCTTTTCTTAAAGCCATTATTTTCAAAACTGTGTCTATTCATAACATTTGTTTGTGCTGGGAACAATATCTGATGATTAACTTTAACAATATCCTTTTTCAAGCTTTTGTAGTATTTCAATTCTTGCTTCTCTCTTTCTTGTCTTTGTGCTGTTTTTGAATTGAACATATTTCCTTTACTCCATTTATGAGGCTTTAATGAACTTTTTGAACTTTTTTGTTTTTTATGTTTTTTTTTATTCTTTGACTTTGAAGCAGATAGTTTTGCTGGGTGAATAACATGACTTTTTCTTTCAACAGGCTTTCGACGTAAATCATAAATAATTATTTTTGCATATTCATTGCCCTTAGAAAAATCTAGCACAACCTTTCCTTGGCTACTATATTTGTGTTTCATTTCAATGGCCTGATTGTCATTTATGACTAAACTTTTATCTCGACCACTATAATATGCTACCCCATCATCCTCATCTGCTATTAAATTTTGTGCAAAATTTTCAACATTTCTTATGTCTGCCTTCAGCTCCTCACCAACATTAATAATTCCAACATGATGGTCAGTATCATCATATTGAAAAGAGTCTTCATAATCAGGATTTTCACCATATTTTTCCTTTATTTTTTTAAACTCAGCATTTGAAGGTGCATAAAAACCATCATCATCACTGGTTAAATTTTTGAACTGGTTAAAACTTATATTCTTCAATTCATTTTCTGAGATTGGAGCTGGAATGAACTCAGGTTTCTCATTGATAGTTGCTGTAACATTATTAACTTGTGATAAATGATTTTCAGAGTTTACTAGCTTGCTTTTTACATCAGAGTTTACAGCATCTATGAAATTATTACTGTTTTCTTTTGGTATGTTTAAAACATTACTAAAAGCTTCAACATTTAGATTTACTGATTTAAGATCACTTGAAACCTTGTTAACACTTTCTTCCAATAGATTACTTTCTAAAGAGTACATAATAATATTTCATGATAAAAAAACCATAACAAATAAATATATATATATATATATATATATGTATGTGTGTATGTATGTATGTATGTATGTATGTATGTATGTATGTATGTATGTATGTATGTATGTATGTATGTATGTATGTATGTATGTATGTATGTATGTATGTATGTATGTATGTATGTATGTATGTATGTATGTATGTAGGTATGTATGTATGTATGTATGTATGCATATATGCATGTATCCATCCATGCATGTATGGATATACATACATATATATATATATATATATATATATATATATATATATATATATATATATATATATATATGTATATATATATATATATATATATATATATATATATATATATATATATATATATATATATATATTATACCTATATATTATACCTATATATTATAATATATGTATATATAATAATATATACTATATATAACTATATATACTACATAAAGTATATTTATATACTATATATATATATATATATATATATATATATATATATATATATATATATATATATATATATATATATATATATATATATATATATTATAAATATCCTTTGCTAAACATCAAATTTCAAATAAAAAAGTAAAAGTAGTGTAAACTAAAGTCAGTCAAAAAAAAGTTTAAAAATGGAAAACAAAACTTTAACTTAAAATATACGGCAATCTTTCTTTACCACTATTAGCATGTAGACCATTCTCCCCAAAAAGCAGCTTTTGAACATTTGTGTCTTGCAAAAAAAGCTCATGTGCACGCCTAGGAATTTGCACTCTTGTATTTGGGATAATACTTTCAACAGGGGAAAGATTTTCCAAAGCTCCTAAGAATAAAAACTAACTTAACACAAACAATAAATGTATTAATCAAAAAATATATATCTAAATGCAAATTGCACATTTTGATTATAAAATGGCATTATACCTTTCAAAGCAGTTTGGTATAACTTTCTCTTTGGAACAAGATGAGTTTTGTCTCGTTTCTCTGGCAAAATTTTAGCAAAATTTTATTAGGATATTAACTCTTAAAATGTTCAAATGATGAAAATGATAAAATAATGGGTAATGATAAAATAATGGGCACCAATAAAATCATTTTTTAATTATCTCTTTAAAAACTTCTTCGTTTAAGAACAAGCACATTATTGCAGGTTTTTAAATCTAAATGTCATAAACGATATTTAAATCTAAAAACCTGGCTGGTAGCTTCACTTTATTTAGCTTACAGTCAATACTGTCACCTGGCAAAAAGGCACTGTAATTATATTGACAAAAAGTTACTTTTAATTTCTAACTCTATAAAAAATATTGTAAATAAGCACTTTTTTGCCAATCATATTCATTGAAGCAAAAATGATGATGTCATTGTATGTCATTAAAATGACAATCATTATCATTACCCAATGGGTTTGATGGATACCTAAATATATATATGAAAAGTCATATACCTGAAGCATCAAGTGCTGGAGCATGAGAAAGAAGTAAACTTTTGTTTTTTAACAAAAGCTCAGGTTTTTTTAATGACGCATCCTCATTTAGTGTTACAAAAGACTGTGGGAATGTAACTGCAAGATAAGAACACAAACATTGTTAAAAGATCTTACTAAATTACAAAAATAGCAATAGAAATAATGGTTACAAAATGGATACTTTGTAACTAAATGAAAAGCAGCTTAATAATAAATTGATGAACCTTTCATGCGAAAATATTCAATGTTTACAAAAGAATTAAAACCTTTTTTTTTAAAGAAATAATCTCTTAAAATTTCACAACTGCTTAAAGGAACAAAAAAATACATGAATAAAAAAACCAATAGGAAACCATCAAAACATCCAAGTGTGTATATGCATGCTACATATATGCATGTATGTGTATATGGTGTGTATATGCATGCTACATACCAGCTGGTTTTAGTACAATAGTTATAAATGTATTTACTGCATGTTACTTACCAATTCTAACAGGACTTAGCAAATAATTTGGTATGGGTCTCAAGAGCTTTCCATCAGGTAAACGTACACCGACTGATAAATGATCTTCTCCCTTTGTATCTGACATAAGAGCTTCTATATAGTAACCGTGTTCTCCTTGTAAATCTATAGTTTTAGAAGTTTGCTGGGCAGGATACCTGTAATGATTTGTTTTACAAAGTAACAATTTTCCCAGTAAGGATTTTAAAAAAAAAAGTTAATTATTGGATTGGTCAATAACATGTTTTGTTTTTTTCTTTTTACAAATGAAAAAAAAAAATGATGAAATTTGAAAGCTATTTTTTCAGTACTTTATCTTAATAATCAAAACAGAAAAAAAAAATTTTTTTTTGTTTTAAAAAATGGTAAATTTTTTTTTAGAGAAAGAAAGAATGCAGTTCAGGAAAAGTATGAGGAGAAAATTAATTTCCAAGATTTTGTTCTGGTGATTTTAATCTTAAAGGTACAGAAGAACAGTTCAAGTTTGATGACGACAATATAGAGATTAATAACCACCATTACACAATACTTGGGATTACTAAAAAACTTGTCTAAAAATTGAGCTTTAAAACAACTTGGATACATAAGCAAGCATGCCTCATGATCTCAAATAAATTCACCTCTTAAAGCACATTATCAGTCTGCATTAATCTCCTAAGTTGTAACACTGAAGCAAATGATCTATTTTTAAAATATATAACAGGTATTGAGAAATTCAACATCAAATCAAAAATGTTGTTGAGTAAGCCTGATTTACCAAGTCAAATCACTTTAGAAGGAGATATTCATTGAAGGAGTATTAAGCTGTTAATCAGGTGGAATTTTAATGGCATTGTGTATCTTAAGTTCTTCCTCATAAACAAAACAACTAACTAGTAAGTGAGTCATCTCCAATTAAAAAAAATTTGGGAAAACCACATTCAAGCTTGAGCAATTCTGCAAAATCACATTCAGAAAAAATAATTGAAGCTTGAATGGGATGTATTAGCAGATCTGGTGCTATCAAACTGTCATTTATTTGTTCCTTCCAAACAGTTTAAATCATAAGACTTTTACTGCAGATGATGTTTCAGAAAACTTGGGAAAGATTATTAACTGATATAGATAAAAACTTCCATAAGAAATGAGTCATGAGATTCCTTGAAAGATATCAAAAGGTCTTTAATTTAAAATATGACTTACTAGCTAACTCAATATAAAGGTTTTTAAAAAAGCATACTTGTCCCATTCATTATGTCTGCTCCAGTCATCCTGAGCAATAATAATTTTCTTATTTTTAGGGTCATCATCTTGGCTTATGTATATTTCACAGCTGTCATCACATGAGCTGTAAAATATGTATTTGCCACTTTGTGGAGCAAGAAACCATCCAAGAATTCTTTGGCCATATTGATCTCCAACATTTTTAGGTGCATCAAACTCTTCTAAATTTCCACGTGTGTTAGGGTGTGCAGGAAAATTTGGATTAGCAGTAAGAGCTTCTATGCCACTTTTAGAAGACGGCTGCAAAGAGAAAACCTCTCGTAGTAACCCATGAGAAGCTGCAGAAAAATAATTCAAATAATTTGAAACAAGCAACAGCAACATTTTTTCTTTTGACATCACTTCAAATAATTACATCCATAATTCTACATATACATATACAGCAATCTACTAAATGTTTCATAAAAACTTACATAACTATATTATATTTACCATAGACTAATAATATCAATACAGAATTTGTAATTTTTGGCAAGTAATTGTCACTTTAAATGTAGTATTGCAGCTATTGTATATATATAAATTAAATTAAAAGAACTATCTTTCGCAAAAACCAAAATTTTTGTGATGAAGAAATATTGTAATCACCTTTATCCACAGTACGTCGCATTCGTTTCTTTTTAACTAAAAACAAATTTAAAAAAAAATTAACTTTAACACTTTACTAAGTTCTAACAAAAACTCTTAAAAAAAAATTTAAGAGTTTTTGTTGGAAATTTTAACAAAAGAATCTCACTTTAAAAAGCTAAGCAAAATTTAGAAAAAACAGTTTTCACTAAATAAACTTTCATTAATAACTTTTATATATTTAAGCAATTTACTGAAATAACACAAAAGATTACTAATGGATTAAATATGGTTTTATAAAGATATATCACTTATTAGAGATATAAGAAAAGTGTGCTAATTAAGAAAGTAAGCATAACAATCAACATTTTACTGAAGGTATTACCTTTTTTTAACTTATGCCTGCTAGATGAAGTATTCTTTGCATGAAATACATGATGTCTTTTGAGAGTTGTAGAATTTAGATGAAAAATATTTCCTAAATAAATTCCCAAAAAAAACACAATAGAAAGAAAAACATACACAATTTAATATCAATAAAAATTTATTAATATTAAATATTTCCTATATATATATATTATTTTTAGTAAATTTTTTTCTTGATAATTGAAAAATTTTAGCTAAACCATATTTACCACTGCCATCTTTATGTGTTAAAAGGTTTTCCTTGGGTTTAATAATAGATGAAACAGAGCCAATCGGTCCAGATCCTTTATATTCTAAAACAACGAAAATTCACCTTATTTGTGTAAAAACTTTCATTTTTAAAAAGAAAATGTTGAAGAAAATTCACCTCCAATACTTCCACTGTTGGAACTGTCATCATTTGATAGTCTAGCAAGGAAATTTAGACCAGAATTGTCATTGGTTAAGGTGTTACCAGAAACAAGACCAACCAATGTACTTGCTAAACTTCCAGCTCCATCACCTCCTCCTGTTTCTAGTCCTCCACCAATACCAGAATCAAGACCATATGTACCTAAGCCTGAAGCACCTCCACCACTGTTAGATCCAATAGTACCTATTATTTAAAGCATTACTTGCTAAATTATCATCAGGTAAAAGAGATACTGAAAAAAATGGTAGTTTTTGTAATGGTAATATTATACCTATAGCATTCATTAGTCCAATTGCAGTAGAAGCTGCATTTGCAGCATCTGATGCAGCTTTGCTGAGTGTTTGCTGTGCAGCAATCTGCTGAGCAGCAGCTAAAGCTGTTTGACTTGCTTGTGCAATGTGAGAAGCTACAGCTGTTTGTGATATAGCCTGCTGTGCTACAAAGTAAAAGACATTTAATGTGTTTTTGCTTTTAAAATATTGTCAAGTGCTTCATGATGGATTCTACACTAAAATATTGATTAAATATAAAGAAAACTCAAAAAATATTTTTTATATTGCTGGCCACATGAAAAACTACCCAAAATAGGCATCATTTGTAACATTTCTAAACAATATCTTAGAGTAGAATAACAGAGATTTTTCCTCAAACTACATAGATAAGATAACAATACCAAAAACAAAATATCATGCCAAAAGACTTTTTATTTTGGAATTCTTTGGAAAAGTTTGAAGACTAAAAGAAACTTAACAACTCAAATTGCTAAGCACAAAATCTTATCTCACACTATTATACCTTGATTATTACTCTTTAAAAAACTTAATGATGCCTCTTCTGTCGGAGTAACATGCACATAAATAGCTATATTAGGACCAATAGTTGTACTATAGGCAGAACCATTATTAACTAATAACCCAACGCCAGTTTTTGAATCCATTGCCACAAAAGAAAGAAGATGATCACCTGGAGTTAAATCAAAGTTTTCAATGAAAGCCACTTATATTAGATAATAGTTGCAGTGTAAGTTGCAGTGTAAGTTGCAGTATTAAACAAGAAAGGTTGCAACAAACATAAAATGATTAAAAACCTGATGAACATAATAAAGGCCTTGCTGCAGAACCCAGGGGACCTAATGTTAAGGATTTTGGTAGACATGTTGTCCATTCAATCATACAACCCTGAGTGTAGCTACTATGCATGCTCAAATGAACTTCAAAATCTATTAACATAGCAATAAAAAAATAAAACTACAAATCTTAGCTACTTTTTTAAAGTTCAATCTTTATTGAGTTTCAAAAACTGATTGAAAGTTGTGAATCTCACCTCCGCGTTTTTTTTTGTAAGAACTTTTTAATGATTGATCAATAATGGGTACAGGTGTTGAGTTTTTAACTTTATCACCCTGGGTATTGTTTTCAGCAAGCTTGATGTTCTCAGTAAACTCAGCTAAAGTTTTTGCAAGCATGCTTTCTTCTATCCTTCTATTAGCATCCACTAATCTTGGAAGACTTTGTAAAGTGGCTGACACCATATTAAAGAATAAGCAAGTAATAATCCTTTACTGTTTAAAAAGTATTCTATTTTAAACAAATAAATATATTATACATTATAAAAAACTATTAGCCTCTGACTGTTTGGATAAAAAGGAAGCACTTGACAAAATATTTAAAACTTGTAAATGTAACCAAAAGAAAAACAATAATTTGCAATAGAAAATTCAGGCATTAAATTTACCAATTGCTGCTCCAAGATTTGCTGCTGATCCAACAGCTTCTACCAATTCTAACACAATAATTTATAAGTGATACAAAAAGAGAGAACTTTTTTATTTTTCCATTTATAAAATCAAATTTTTTTTAAGAAAAACTGTACCTTCTGCATTTTTTTCTCTGCCACCATTATTTACAGGAGGCCCAGACTGGTTAGGCAATTGAACAGAAGATACAGCAGGGGGTGCTAAAAAAATCAAGCAAGAAAGAGCCAATAGTTTACATATTTTTTTTTCCCCCAAAAATAAGTAAGAAGAATACATCATAGTATAACCAAGACTAAAAAAAACAAAACACCATACATGGTGCTCGAGCTCCTCCGCTTAGAAGAGCACCTAAAGCCAAAGCTTCTAGCGTCCCCAGTCCCCCATTCGTGCTACCACCATAGTTATTGTTATTGTTAGTAGTAGCAGGTGAACTGTCTCCAGCAGCAGAATTTGCACCATTAAGAGCTTTCAGGGCGTCAGGATCTAATGCCAATTGGACTTTTATTGGTTCTAATAAAATTAAAAAACAAAGTTGATATAAAAATTTGCACAACATGCAAACCAAAATATAAGAAACAACTCCAAAAAAAGTTTTTAGACTGCTCTAAAATTGCCAGGTTAACTGCAGCAAAACATTACTTACACCAATTATCGAAAGAACAGTATTAGTAACATTATCAATCTAGATTATATAGCTTTTTTATGCAAACATGTTTATGGTTTGCAAAAAAGATAAAATCCTCCAAAACATAACAAACTCTTGACAAAAACTGCTTATAAAAAATTTCTTATTAAAAATCATTAGAGGGAAAAGCTGCTCCTAAACTAAACATATAGTGTTCTTACCATCACTTGCAGCACTAGTTGATGTTATTGATTGACTTTGGGAAAGTGTTGTTAAAGGAGGAGGTGTAGCTGGTGGAGTTGGTGGAGGGAGAGATGCAGTAAGTGCATTAATTGCTATGCCATCACCATTACTGCCTTTTCCTTTGTTAACACTATCTTTATCATCATCATCTACAGGCACAAGTTTCAAGCGGCCATATGGTGTTAGCAATGTCTGTCCAGGTTTAAAACTAGGAGTTTTTTTTACTTCATCAACATCAGTATGTATATATTCATGATGAACAGGTCCATTGATATGAACATCAGGTGTCTCAAAGTGTACAGCACCATCATGAGATGGGAGAAATCGCAACGGACCTATAAGGGAAGAAGAATATGCATATAATCTTTTACGCAATCAACAGAGAATAGATTTCATCTATGATCCTTTTTAAATGTTATAAATATCAAAAAATAAATAAAACAAAAAATATAAAGTTTAAACTCAAAAGTACAATTATTGTTAATGTTAGTATTGTTAATGCAATAATTTGTAAGTTAAAAATTTTAATTCAAACAGCTGTTGATTTTTTTTTTTTTTTTTTTTCTTTTTTATTGTTAATATTTAAAAATGCTACCATTATAAAATTAAGCTCTTAAATATAGCAAACTTCTTAATACTTACTTTAAAAAAAAACAAAATTTTTACAGTAAATATTTTTAATGTATAATAGGTATGAAAGCTAACCAAATTCTTTTGATCTATATTTTTGAATAATAGTAGTGATAACATTGAAATATGAAAGAAATTTTTGAATATTTTCATCAGCTCCTGCATCATCAAATTCTAATAAAAAAATTGAAGCACCATATCTTTTAAACTTTGACTTTAAAGATATGTTGCTCAAAAAAATATCAAAGAATTAAGTTGCATGCAGCAACTTTAAAGTTCAAGAAATTGATGCACTCAACAGCTTTTTAATCACTGGCTCTAAAATAGTGACTCTACAGTAATACTTACCAAGGTTTCTTTTAGTAGCATTATCATTTCTTATTTTATTTAAAATATATGAAGTAGATTCAGAACTGTCTGGGACTACAACTTTTAAAATCCCATCATCAGCATCATGGTCTGACCTGATCTCTATAACATTGCCTTTTCTAATATCAGAAGCAGATGGACCAATATTTTCAGCTGTATCAATCATTTGACTTAACACAGCAGCTCCTTGCCTACGGTCTCCATGGCCAATCTTCTTTGCAAGATTATTTATGGCTCTTTCCTCAGCGGAGGTAACCTTCATTTTCAGTAATTCATCTTCTTTATATTTATCCCACTTCAACTTTTTGAGTAACTTGTCACGTTCTTTTAGTTTTTTGCTGCTGGGAAAGATTGTTCCTATTTCTGAAACAAAATGCTCTTCATCATATTTCATCAAATCGTGAACTTTATTTAACATTTTGTTTTCACTGTTCTTATTAAACTCAGCAAAATTTTCAAGAGCTGCATGATCATCCAGTTGAACTGTGTTCAAACGCTTGATACCATTTTTAGTATGATAACAAATAGTCACTTTGTTTTTTCTTGATGGAAGAGAGCAAGGGAAAAAGTTCTTTTCTTTACTATCAAAAGCAGCAGTTAAAGATCTCTCTCCATCAAAAGAAGAGTCATCATTTTCTATTTTAGAAATATCCTCTTCAATTCTGTCATTATTAAAATCATTATATTTACTTTCATCTCTAATGTCATCATCACTAGAATCTTGGGCATAAGAACTGAATTGGGACTGGCGCTCAAAATTTATATGATTTAATGGTTGTTTCATATGATTTTTTCGATCAAAGATAATGGATTTAGATTTTGATTGTCTTGGAACATCTTTGCCCACCTTATGTTGAGGGAACATATTTTCTTGCCTATGTTTAGCATCAAAAATGTCTTTATCATTTGGGAGGTTTTCAGTGTTTTCATGATTTGGGATTTGAGTGTACATATTTTCTATACAATTATTGGTTAGACAGGCTCCATGTGTTCTAGAGGAACTATAAAACATTTTTAAAAGCATATTAACTCCACTAGAATGAAATCGCTTGTCATGAATAAACTTCTTCGGAAAGAAGGATAACTCTCTCAGTGGTAATGACTGGATACTTTTCTGAGTTAGAATATCATTGCCATAATCTTCTTTTTCTTTAAAATAATAAGGATCTTTATGAACTTTTTTGAAACTTGATGACTTAAGCTCTTTTTCAGAACCAGGTTCAGCTTCAATATCATTAGATGGTAGAGCAGGTTGACTTTCTGATTCACCAAACATATCTGATTGATTTTCAGATTCACCATGAGCTTCATCATTGTCTTCTTTTATTTTAGAATTTTTAGTATCTTCAAAATACTTCTTGACTGTTGAGAGGTAATTTTCCATAGCTTGCTCATGCTTTTTTACATTACTTTCTTCATTAGCTTTGCTGTGCAAGTATTTCACAAACCGATTGTATGAAAAGCCTTTACTTCCATACTTACTTTTTAAAAAATTTGAAAAAATTTCTTTAAAAATCTGCTCTTCATCATTATCTCTGTTTTTATGATGAGAACTGAGTTTATATTGATCGTAATGATTTAAATCATTGTCTTCACATTCTTTGCATTCATAATTATCATCCACATCTTGTGAGTCTGCTTTATGAAAACTGCCTGAACTAAAACTTAATGGATGGCTTTCAAAATCATTTCCAATAGTTGCACTGAGTTCTTGAGTAATGAAACTCTTTTTAAGTGGCATCACATTTTTCATAACTGGTTTACTTTGACTGCCAATAGTCTGTGGGTTATGTCTGTCATTTTGTTGTGGTATGTCATTAGTTAACAATTTTTTGTCTATGAAAAAAATAGTTCAAATTAGTCTTTAACTTTAATATTAAAAAATTAATTCAATGAATTTGAGTCTCCATGACAATATCTTTGTATAAATTGAAATATGAATGCATTAATAATCTTTAAAAAACTATTGCAAAAACATTAAATAAAATAAGCATAAATGTTAAAGAGAAAAAAGTTTACAAACTTTCCTTTTTTTGAATTACATGTTTAAGATGTTTGATATTAAAAATCAACTCAATGAATTTGATGCTAAAAAACAACTCAATGAATTTGATGCTAAAAAACAACTCAATGAATTTGATATTAAAAATCAACTCAATGAATTTGAGTCATGCAGACTTTTCTCTTTAACATTTTCTCTTTAACATTTATGCTTATTTTATTTAATGTTTTTGCAATAGTTTTTTAAAGACACTATTAAAGATTTTAAAGAGTTTTTATAAATTGAAATATGAATGTATAAATAATCTTTAAGAAACTACTACAAAAAATATTAGTATGAATAACTTTTATAATTTAGTTGATAATTATTAGTGTGTAAAATTTACATTTATCAGATTAATAATAGCTTAAAGAGTAGATTTTAGTATTTCAAACTAATTGAATGATACAATCAGTTACAACTGAAACATATTTCAGGTTTTCTTTAAAAGTAAGTTTTCCTATTAAAAGTTCAAATAAATCATTTCTTAATTAGAAAAAATAGTTAATATAATACCCAGTCCTAATCGCATATTGACAAGATCTAAAGAATCTCCAGCATTACTGAATGAAATTCCATCAGGATTATGCAAATTATTCTCATGATTTGTAACACTGGCTCCTAGAAAATAAGCCAATCAATTTATTTCAATCATTTAAAATTGCTGTTTAATGTTATTTTTTAATTTTAACAAAATTACGTAGTGCCATACAGCATTTTAAATGCATTAAAACCCATGCTTTCAAATTTTTTGAAGTTCAATTTCAGTACTCAAACAATATATATATATATATATATATATATATATATATATATATATATATATATATATATATATATATATATATATATATATATTTATATATATATATATATATATATATATATATATATATATATATATATATATATATATATATATATATATATATATATATATATATATATATATATATATATATATATATATATATATATATATATATATATATATACACACACACATATATTTATAAACAAAAAAGCGTTGAAATAAAAGGTGAAATTTCATTTTTTAAATCTATGAAGACAGATTTTCATGGTAAACCCACTTAAAACTTAACAAAATAAGATAATTAGCAAAAAAATAAAACCAATATTATATTTGTTAAAGTTTTATCATAGTGCAGCAACAGCATTATTTAAAAAAGAATTGATATTTTAATGTAACTTTTAATGTCAATTTTAAAAGCTTAACAAAAAACACGCAAGTGTTCTAATCATCAGTATGAATTGGCATCAAACACATAAATCTTTAAATTTTTATAACTATACAAAATGCTGCAAAGAATTTGTTTAATATAATAATAATAATTTCAAAATTTGTACAAAAAATAATTATTAGAAAATTTCTTGAAACAATGAACATTTTTTAAATTTCTTTTAATTCTTTGATAAACAAAGGCAATATCTAACAATTAATATTAACAAAAAGAAATAACTATAAAATTATTTTTTCTCAGGTATTAAATCATGGTTATTAATCAACTCACCAAAGCCAATATTTAGAAAACTCAGTGAACTATCACCATTATGGAACGAAACTCCATGGTTGATTCCCTTTAATGCGTTATCACTATTTAATATTTGATTGTGATCCCAATCCGTGCCTGTATTTATAACACTTGCACCTATAATTAAAAATTAATATTTGTACATTAAAAGTGTATAACAGAAGAAAACTCTTTAAATATTTTTTTCAAAAATAACTCTTTGGAATTTTTTTGAAAACAACTTTAAATGACTAGAGTTAAATGGTTTTCCTGGTTTGAATTTTAAAATATTGAGAAACGTTACTTGAAAGTTGATTATAATTTATTGTTGAGTGGGAAAATATTGTAAATTATTCATTTAAATTGCCTCTCAAAATCATTTTAAAAATCCATTAAATACCTTTATAAAATAAATTTACTTTACACTGATACAAAATACCTAACAATATTTTAAGACTTAGGCTTTTTGCTTTAGTGAGTTCATAAAGTCATAAAAAAATATGCGTAATAGTATCAGAGAAGAGTAAGGGTGCAATCATTAAACAACATGGTTTCACCCTTATTCTTATCTGATATTAAGCAGAAATAAATACATATGCACTCACTGTCATTCTAGTAATTAATCCTAAAAAAGGATTCCCATACTTTTCAACTTTTATTAACAAAGTCAGCCCCAAGGATTTTTTTGCCTTTAGGTTCCCACATTAAGAGGTAGCATATATAAATTTATCAAAGTAAAAGCAACAGATGATATAAAAAACGATTTTTTTTTTCACCAGGTTGGATGTCAATAAATATGGATAGGGTTGCCAGGTGTCCGGTTTTGAACCGGACACTCCATTATTTCAATTGTCTGTCCTGTAAAAAACAAAAATAAATACCGGACTTGTAAATGTCCGGTTATTTCAAAATTATGGAATATCTGTTTTTCTTCATTGATTGTTTACGCATTATTTTTAAAATAATAGCCAGAATTTATTATTTTTTAAAAATAATAAATTCTGTTTATTGTTAGTGAAAGTTTTTAGTTACGTTTAATTATATCAAACGCAAAGGAATTTAATTTTCGAACGTTCAAATTTTAGAATTTTTATTGGAGTATTGAAAGTTTGTGTATATAATAAAATTAACGCAAACAAAAATTTATTAAAAACTGTTAAATTTTCAGTTTTTTTGCAATTTCAAAAAAAAAAAGAAACTACAAAAAGCATTTGAGACTAACATTAAATATAACTATGAAAGTAAAAAATAAAATATATTAGAAGCAGGTAGGATGTATAATAGCACAATTAAAAACTAAAAAAGAAATTACAAATTAGTATTGTAGTGTAAAAGTAATAGTAAATGTACTTTTCTGTACTAATTTACTTCGAGGCTTGTTTTTAAAAGGTTACGATTTTCAAATTAAAGTTGAAAATTAGTATGGTATTGTAGTATCAAAGTAATGGTAAAATTACTTTTAGCTTTGATGACTTTTATCAAATTTGAGTGACGGGGGTCACAAAAGTTTCTATATATCTTTTCGTATTTTATTAAAATTTAGAAAAAAGTAGGGGGTCCCTCGGCTCATTATTCCTTGTATATCCTCATAAAATGTATTGTAGTATTAGTATATATGTAATATTCCGTCTTTAGTTCTCCAAATGAAACAAAATGAATTTTCACGAAGAACGTTGGGGGAGGGGGGGGGGGGTCGGATGTATGAGAAAGTGTCCAGTTTTTTTAGAAAAGAAATCTGGCAACCCTAAATATGGATTTTTTTGGAAAACTTGGAGTGGTGTATAATACACCCTTCATATCCCATGTATAGGTGCCAGGTGCCATAAATGCTTATTCTACAATACAATATCAAGGATGTAAAAATTAACAAACAAAAATTAAACTATTTTCTCTCTAACAATATATTCCATAATATCTAAATATCTCTACAATATATTTTGTTATAGGCACTAAAGATGACTGAAATGAATATTAAAGTAAAGAGATGTCCTTCTTGCTATTAAAGAGGCATTATCACTCTATTTTCTGGTCTTGCTCTAATAAAACCACCTTTTCTCTCAAGACCAAAGATTGTTTCAGAAGCATTAGTTTCTTAAAAAGTAGCTTATTGTTTAAAAACTACTTTCATGACAGTAAATATTTCTTAAACTTTTATCAATTAAAATATATTATTAAGCATAAGGAAAATTGATTTTACTCTTTAAATCCCCTCTTAACTCCTTGTGTGTAAATATGGAAATACCATAGGACACTCAGAAAACTTTCTACATCACTATTGTTCATTTGACAGGTTAAGATGGGTTTATAGGCTTCTTTCCATGCTATAAAGTCAGTCAATGTGGTTCCATGCAAGTTTAAATTTAAAACTTAAGTTTAAGTTAGGAATCTTGTATGCTCTGGGATAGCAAGGCTTCCCATCTTCTGATGTTTTCTAGTTTCAAAAATTTTTTTAACAGCAAATTTCCTTTCAACCTTGCTTTGGCTGCAAGGTAAACTTTATAATAAGATTTTAGAATAAGAATACCATGCTGAAGATCTCATGTATTTTGAAGTTTCATAAGGGTGAGTTGGTTTAAGATGTGTTGTGTCTTTTCTATACAACTATGCTTCACTTTGATTTGCAACCACATAGGGAAGTAAACTGATACAATAAACTTAAAAATTAATTCTAAGCCTTTTAGCTCATCTCCCTCTAATCCATGTTTGCATACTCACAATAAAAATTAGGAAGGACCTTTGTTGAGCCACTTTGAATAGGTTATAGTGCCTGGCTTTTGGTTTGCAAAACTTTCAGCAAGAGTTTCTGAAATTACTGTCTGTTATTGTTTGCAGGCATATTTCTGATCTGAAGATTACTCATTTACCAGTTCTTCACAAAGTTTAATTAAACAAGGACTTACAAGTATTGGCTTGAAGTTTTTAACTTCTTTCCATTTCAGTCACCTTGGAAAACAACTTGAGGTTATCTTACCATCAAGTTCTTCTACTAAATGTTGAAGGCAAAGTTCATTTGTGTCAAATGAACATATTAGTCATTATAACTTTTTTTTTCTAATTTAACAACTAAACAATGGATAACATCTCTATTATGACTTATATTTGTAATTGTTCAATTACAAACAATAAACTTAAATATATCTTCAACACCATACAAAGTAGTGAAATACTTTTTTTTAAAAATATTTATTCAGAAGAAAAAAACTCTCTCTTTTCTCTGGAAATAAAATATTATCATTATATTATTTATCAACATTATTAATAATATAATATTATTAATGATAATATTTTTATAGGAAAACAATAAGAATATTATTAAAGTAAAATAAAAAGTTGCATATTACCAATTAAATCAAACATGCTTGCCTTTTTTTCTCGTTTTTAAATCATTAGTGTTTTCTTACTGTTTCATACTCATTGTCAAATATTTCTTTTACTTTGACAATAAAATATTTGTGAGTTAAAACAAATAATCACAAAAAAATCAAAGTACAAAAAATATGTAAATATAAAAATAAGTCTAAACCTTATATTAAAATAATTTAAGTACTCTTTATAAAATTTTGTTTTGTGTTTGTTAAAAAAGTTTAATTTTATCAAGAAGTGTAATGAGTTTTTTATGCAGCCGCAACCAATTTATTTTTGCCAAAAGCTAATTTTTTCGTCTAGAAAATGAAACAATTAAGTCCATTTTTGCAAATGAAAACCAGTGTTTTTTTAACAGATCCTATATTTACATACCTTCACACAAAAAAAATATATGGGGCCTAGTGTTTATGGTAAAAAAAACTGTGATTTTTGAAAAGTATGGGATGTCCTAATGCACAATGCAGTTATTTGAGTTAAGATATTTTAAATGTAACTTATTAAATATATCAATAAAGTTTTAAGAAATATTTTCTATTTTCATCTCTCAATGATCAAAAAAGAACACTAAAACGTTTCTACCTAATCCATATCCAACATTGACAGGATCTCTGTAATCCATATAATTTTCATTAAACCCAATATTTTGATGTATTCTATCCCAATTTAATTTTCTTTCTAAATCATTACTAAAGACCCCTGTTCCTATAAAATCATGGTTTTCAAGATCTCCAAACCTTGGATTACATAACTCTTCATTTTTAAAATGATTGCCACCTTGAAACATGGGGTGATTGAATGCTTCAAGTGGACCACCCCATTGATAGTTCCAGTTTCTTTCTCTTCCACTGTTATGAAAATAATGACTATTAGAGCCGCAGTTTGAAGTTCTCTTTTCCTGATTATTTTGACTATTGAAGCTTTGAAAGCTATCATCCTCATCACTTTGATCCCACATGTTCATATTGTGGATTTCTTGCAAGTAATTTTTTACATTTTGAGAAGAACTGCTATCTATAAAAACAAAATGAAAATCAAAAAATATTAGAAAATGTTAATATATTCAAGCTTTACTACTTGATTACTAAACTTTGTATTGAAAAAATGTTTTTATCAATATTAATTTCCATAAATAATAAACTCTTAAATTACAAGTTTAAAAAAAAAATCAAAATCTTACCAAAATGGGAGATGCTTCCATCACATATGCAAGATTTCTTTTTGCCATCTACAAAAAACAGTGAAACGTCAGTTGACAAACGTTAAAATTGTTTGTTTTTTTTTTTAATCACAGGCTTTGAAGTTTTGTAGAATATTTGGTAAAGTAAAAAATGTTTTATTTATAAGTCATGATAAAAAATTTTCTTTATAAAATAATTTTTTCATCCTGCCAACTTCCATACAATTTCTGAAAAAAAATCTTTGCATAAAACTTGCTCCCTTAAAGTTGGAAATTAGTGAATAAATGTTAAAGAGAAAAAGATTTAAAAACTTTGATTTTTTTTATTACCATCTATATAAATTTGCATATTTAAGATATTTAATAATAGAAGTATGGGGTACAACAATTAGACTAATGTGTAAAATATTATTGTAAACCCACAAATATTAACTTTCCATAACTCAAAGGTAAAAACTGATTTTTTTTTTTTTTATATATGAAAACTTATTTAGCAAATAATTAAAAGTAACAGAGGACAAGAAATTTATTTTTAATAGGTTTTTTTTAAAATAACTCTTTGTCAAATAAATTACCACAATGGATTATGATATAAAGCCTTCATGCAATAGCTTTTTCAGACAAAATTCTAGCGTTATGTTTTTTGTAACTCTGATTTGTAAAATATAATTAATGATAATTGGAAGAGTTTCTTTTTAAATAAGAGCTCCAAAAAAATAAATAGCATAAAATAAGAGCATAAAATTCAAAAAATAAGAGTTTACAATGGAGACTTACCTTCTAATTTTTCTTTGTTGCTATGTTCTGAGGCCAACTTGTTATGAACTAAGAACATCCAAAAGTAAAAGTAAAAAATAAAAGTTACATAAAATGCTTTTAACTTCAATCGTTATCCTTTCAAGGAAATTTTCTCATGAGAATAAGTTAAAAAGCAAAATGAAATATTTACTAATTTAAATAGAAATTTTTGTTAATAAAAAAGAAATATTTTTTTACAAACATAAAAATACCATTAACAAAAATAGAATTATTTCTGAGTATAACTAAAAGATGAATTACCACTTGACTTTGAAGAACCTTTTTGATTTCCTAAATGAGTTTTCAAAAATCATTTTTATCCTACATCAGTATTTACTTTTTTAAAAAAAAAATCCCTTAGGGAGTATTTACTATAATTAAATGAAGTGAGAAATGTCACTTTAAAAACATTTTCTTAAACTTTAAAAAAGCAAAATGTGTATTTCTTTAAGCTTTATTTACCAAAGACTAGAGCTCCTATTATCACAAAAAACAAGTTAATTTTTTTGAGCTTAAAAAAACTGATTAAAACAAACTAACTGTGTAAATAACACAAACTAACTGTATAAATGACACAAACTAACTGTATAAATAACACAAACTAACTGTATAAATAACACAAACAAACTGTATAAATAACACAAACTAACTGTATAAATAACACAAACTAACTGTATAAATGACACAAACTAACTGTATAAATAACACAAACTAACTGTATAAATGACACAAACTAACTGTAAAAATAACACAAACTGTATATGTAATAAGATCAATCGAAGATTTTTAGAATATTTTTTATTTGACAAAAATAAAAATATCTTCAAATAAATGTTTACCAGTGCATATACATTCTTTTTCGCTTCGTTTTAAGCTTCTACCTTTTTTTATAGATCTTCGAAACCTTATTTTATTGTTAGCAAGTCGAGTTACTGCATCATCATCTAGAATAGTTTTATAAAACATAATCTAATGATCATAATCAAACAGCAGAAAACTTATGGCTTATTAAGTAATTAACTAAATTTATGCTCATATAAATACATTTATTCTCTATATATAGTATATAGGGCAGATGTTTGTATCTAGGAATATTTTTTGATTACCTCATATAAAATACTAAAATTGATTTAATACAATACCAAATAGTTTATTTTTCAGTTAAAAAGTAAATTATCTGCATGTATTATATTATGATGATGCAAATCACTATTTTTTGATGACCAAATTTGGCCCAGAAAAAGTATTGTTTTTTTTTAAATGCTAATAAAACTAATATCAACTTGATAATTCTATTTTTCTTTTTTTCTTCTTTTTCTTTTTCTTTTTTTTTGATAAAAAATTATTTATAGAAAATATTTATTATATAAAAATAAAATGAAATTGAAATTAAATTTTTTATATAAAAAAATTTTAAAACTCATTAAAATTTTAAATAAAAAGGTTTTAGAAAATTTAAATAAGTGTAATCAAAAGATAAAAAGATTTTAAAAAAAGATCAATATAATAGAAATTGAAAAGTCACATTGTAGAAAGGTTCTTTGTTTATTTTATTTATTTATTTATTTATTTTTTTATCAACAAATCATGTGCTGATGTTTGGTCCAATGCTAAAACTCATGAAATTTAGACTAAACACAAGAGTTAAATTACAGATTTTCCCAGAAAGTGGTTTCTCTCTAGGGTTCTTCAATAAATGGCTTTGGTAGGAAAGAGCAATCTATTAAAGTTGATGTCAGTGATCACAGTTCACAGTGATGACAGATCGTTGGAGAATCCTATTTCGACATAAGAAAGAATTGTTTTCTAGTTGCTATGGATACTCAATTTCCACAGCAAAAAACATTTTTCTCGTGAGTAAAGGTAATTATAAATAATTATAACTCTCCATCGTTTAATGCCACATTTGGTAAAAATGTTTAGTTATTTTTTTGTTAATGTAAAATGTAATTGTTTTCCCGATAGGAATCTTTTATGTGTTTTTTTTTTTTTTTCCAGTTTATATTAAAAACTTCATTTACGCTAAGGGAGATAAGTAAATTATTTTTAGTTAAAAGCTTTTTACTTCTTAAGGGAGAAGTTGTGTTGTTTTTGGATAATAGGTGCGGGAAAACCTACAACTGCGCTGGCTAGAACGCGAGAGTAGCATTTAGATACTTAAGCTGAAGAACCGCACTAATTATTTCGCCAAGAAAGTTTTAAATTTTTTAAAAAGATTTTGAAATTTCTATGTGCTAACAACTGGTGTTGAAATAAGTTTAGTAAAATACTTTATAAAATTAAAAATAGATTTTTTTGGAAGTGAATTTTTTCTAAAAAACTTTTTGAGTATAAAAATTTGTTTAACTTCGTTTTTTGTCTTAAGTATAACATTAAAAAAAAAAGAAAAATTTTCAAAAGCAAAAAATGTTTTTTAAATGTAAACATGTTTACGATTTCAAATTATCTTGAGTAATTTATAAAATACATTTCATTCAAGCTAAATAAAAATCTGATCCCATCTACCCTCACTAGAAAACTATTTATGAAATAAATGGTTTTCTAGTGGGGGTAGAAGGGATTATAAAATTGGTTGAAGAATTATATGCAGATCATGAGCTTTTCAAAAAAATCACAATGGTTATGAATTTTCCGATCAGGTACTAAGATTCTAAAACTTACTGGTAAGTTTTTTTAAAATCTGGCCTTAAAAATTCTATTGTTATTCTAAGTAACTTTGACAAATCCTCACTTGTTAAATTTGTACCATAATTTAATTTGACAAATCTCATAGTGGAAGTTAAAGATTTACATGTGTAATAAGTTTTTACTTAAAGTAATCGTTCTTAGTTGATGATACTTAATTTCAGCAATTTCGTTCATAAATCCAACAAACTTTGTACAAAATACATTAATACAAAATCAAAATATTTTGATAGTTCTAATTATGGAGATCTAATAGTTCCATTTCAAACTGAGATTCTGAAGATGATTTAAGTGCATGTAAATCATCAAGCGTAATTTGTTGGTAACTTCTAGTAAGTTCTGTAGTTTTCCCCTGTATGATTCAAAATTATGATCATCATACTGAATTGAAAATTTTTAAAGTAAGATCTTTAAAGTAAGATCTCTCTGAAAAAGGGTAAGTTTTTTTAAAACTCAAAACAGTCCGAGCAAGATCATATATACTTTTCTTTTCCCTTGAGATACATTTAGACTTTGTAAATGTTGCATTACATCACTCAAAAACAAAAGGTCTTTGAAAAAATTCATATCATCAAGGATTTTAAATGCCATTTTCTTTTCAATTAAAAAAGATTTAATTGGTTCACATAATTCTACAAACCTATAAAAAAACATCACTACTTGAAAGCCACTGTACAGCACAGTAAAACAACAGGTTCTTTAGTTAAACTATGATTTTTTGTACTTTATTGAATGTAATTTACATATTCCAAAACTGATTTTAAAATGATTGGAAAACTAAAATATTATGTTGTTAAATGTTCTCGATGAATCGCACCATGAACAAGAATGAACTCTGAATATTTAGGACACTTTTAAATGAGCCAATAAGTCAAAGATGTTCTTGTGGAACTAGGTACTAAAGTTAATCTAAAATATTATACAACTTATTTTGAAGGGCCAACTGAGGGAAGGTATCGTTTGGTCAAAATATGGAAAGAAGTAACTGGAAAAGTAGTGCACACTATTGTTATGGGTTTAAAACAAGAATGGGAAGAGTTGTCAAGGCAAATGAAGAAAGAATTCAGTCAAAGATTTCTAAAGAAATCTCATTAGCCAACATGTGTATCTGAACAATGTTTTTGACACTAGCGGCTTAGTCCTTCATTAACATTAAAGTAGTTTGTAAAATCTTTGTGAAATGCCGTGATTTTGTCTCTTTTTCCTGCGCAAAATTTGGTTAAGTAAAAGCAAATAATACGTAAGAGATTGATGTAAGTTCAACGCTTCTGGAAATTTATGTTATTAATTTTCTTAAAAGTATTAAAAGTATTAAAAGTATTAAAAGTATTAAAAAGCTTAAAGTAATATTTTTTTTATCCTTTACTTTAAGAGCCAATTTACTTTTTAAGCAGATTTTTTCTCAAATTGGTTTTACATTTAGCCGCGAAATTTTGAACAGTATTTCTTTTCAGTTCAATGTTAGGTAATATAATTTAATACAAAGGAACTGGGGGAGATTTACGCATCACTCGGTTCTAAATTTACCGAAAAAAAAAGAGAAAGAATGGTGACCACTCGTGTACGGTCTGTAATTATATAGAATGCAAACAAATAATTTTTGCTTCCAACATCGATAACATAAACACAACTTTCTGCATAAACTGACTTACCGAGTTGATGTGTGGATTCGTTTTCTTCGGTATCTGACTTCTTTTTCGTTGTAAATAAATCAAAGTCTTGATTAAGTTTATTATTTTTTAGTTCATTGTTTTTCTTAAGGTTCGTTTTGCTACTAATGCTAATTACGTTTGTTCTGGTAGTTAACACTTTTCCCTTGTTTTCATCTGTAAGTAAGTCTTTATTTTCTTCTAAACTGCTTAAATTATCGTCAGAGTTTCTCGCACTTTCTTTTTCTGTTGTTGTGATTTTTCTTTCTTCGAAACTTTTAGGGTAATTTTCTGCAAAGTTATAAGAGAATCTGCTACATAATAATCAAAACAAAATATGAATATAAATATAAGTACTACATAACTTAAGCATAGATCTTAAAGCAAAGGAATTAAAAGTCTGCTGTTTTATTGCTCCACCACAAAAAATTTTCCGTTCGATTTTAAATTTGGATTGTTTTAAATTTTGTTATAGTAACTGTGAAGATTGTTACAACATTTGATGATTGCATACCTGCGATTAGAAAGGATGGTTGAATCTGTGAAGTTATTAAGAAAACTAGCGTTGGAAAAAGATACTTCATACCTAAAATACATACCAAAAGTAGCAAAATAAAAAGTTGGAGAAGCAAGTAAAATAGATTGTAGAGTCAATAACATAATAAACTTATGATCGTTTGCACTCCATAAAAAAAAAATCTGCAGAACAAAACTGATGTCATGTGTAGAAAGAGAGTTTAAGGTATAAAAAAAGGTATTCGAAAATCCAAACGAAATCTAGAGTCAATTTGCATAAATCAAACGTCTAATTATTTAAGTATTTTAATAAATATCAATTGGTGATAAATATGCAAGTAAAAAATGGGTTATTTTTTGAGTTATTGAAAAATATTTGTGAAGGTTCTTACACTTTCTAAGAAGAATGTTTTTTATGCCTCGTTTGAATAAAAGGGCCCGGGGATTTATTGTTTATTGAATTTATGATCTATTTCTTATCCACTCCTCAAACCCTTTTTCCTCCTCTCTCTCGCAAACACACACACACACACGCACACTTTTGTATACTTTTATCTGTATCAAATGTCTTAATGTAAAAATATTTGATTTTTTAGTATCATTCATCAGTTTAATGATTAATTGATATAGAACGGTATTTGAATGATTTCCGTTAATTAAAAATGTTTTCTTAATCAGCACATTTAAGATCAGTACCTTTTTTCGGTTTTCAAACAGTTTTTTATATCTCAAGCTGTGAACTTACCGAAACGGTTTTCAGGAACACAGTAGTAAGATGCGAAGATCTATGTAAGCTTCGAATGCTTGCAAACCATGCTTTGTATTAGATTTTCTCCAAATTGCAGTAATCTATATATATATCGTCACTTATCAAAATTATTTCTCTAAAATCATAACAATCATCATTAATAAGGTTAAGTTATCCTCCATTAATTAAAAATTAACTTCGGTTCGAGCCTGCGCATTGCGGTTTGTAATAAACCGTTGGGTATGATTAATTTTCGAAGCATGTAATTTTAGTTGCTCGCAATATGCTCACCTGTTATATAGAAAACAAAATTTTTTAGGGGATTTTGAAAACAAGAAATGAATTCATTTAAAAGACATGTTCCCTGTCATCATCTGATAAAATTTACGCTATATTGATTAGGTCTATTGACTCCAAATACAACGACAATAACATGTGTCTTTTAACACATGTTATTGTCATTGTATTGACAAAAGTCAATTACTTCAATTACGATTTAATATTTTAAACATCTTTGGCGTTATTTGATTTTTTGTTTGAAAAAGTTTCATAAGCATAACTTACAATAGTGTGTTTAAGTCTTAGATCGCCTCTTTCTTTCTTAATTTTTGTATTTTAATATTATCGCTGTTAACGTGGTGGTATGAAATACTGAGAAAGGTATTTATTATTGCGTAACATAAATATTTTGTCCTGAATCCTTCAGTGCTTAAATTTTGTTTTAAAGTAGATATCTGCGCAGCACAAAGACGATCAATTGATATCTGCGGAGCATCAAGACGAGGAAGTTTTGACCGGGATGAAACGGCTTCCCTAAATCCCAGAATTGCACATAGTCCAATATGTGAGAATATCTTAAGCGTATAGAACACACCCGTTAATTCAGCAATTCTGAAGAACTATTTGAAATTTTAAAAGAATTATTTGAAATTTTAAATCAAATGTATAAAATGTTAAGAAATCAGGTCAGTATATTAGAGCAGAGGTTACCATACTAATCCGAAGTCCCATTGAAGCTGGCTAGCTTTCATTATATTTTAATATTTTTTTAAAAATAAAAAGCGAGCAGTTACTTTTATTGTTATATTGTGTTAAATTCAAGTTGGGTCCAGTACTTTTTTGAAGTATTTGACGTGTTTCTATACTTACAAAATTAGAATCGAAAAAAAAAAGAAAGGATACGCACAAAAAGTTACTTACTTAGGGATTAAATTCATTAATGACTTATTTCATATTTTTTTATGGAATATCGAACGTTAAATAAAGTAGTTCTAGAATAATAATGTTTTGAGACTTCTTTTATTTTTTTTTTATATCAATTTTTTTTTAACCAAGGAGTTTAAGGTGGTTGTTTTGATTTGCAAGTTTATATTTATTTGGTTGGTAAGAATTTGATAGATTTACCTTTCATATTTTTATGAGAGAGAAGAGAAGAGTGTTTAAAAAAAAAGAGAGAATATGGCGGCTACAGTAGGTAGAAAGAAGATCAAGACAGTAAAAACTAGTTTTGATAGAAATATTTTAGATATAGGAAAGAAATTATTGAAAGGTTTAAAAGATAATTTGAACAAATATAAGGAAAAAATAGATATTGACAAGGATACTTTATATCTTTTCGATCCAACTGTTAGCGGAAATAAATTTACGGTTAAAATCCGTAAAAAATAAACAACTCTAAAAATAATTCTGAGTGTAGCATAAGAAGCAGAGTAAATTGCAAGCTCCGTAAGATTTATCTTCCTTTTTAGACCATTAAAACTTTTAACTAACTTTTTAAGAGGAGTTTGATGTTTCAATTCTGATAAAGAATATTTAATTTAAATATTGATCGCTTTAATCAAGTAAAAAAATGTTAATCGGCGCAAGATAATTACCGTATATACTCATGCATTAACCGCACGTAAAAATTAATACTTTAATATACTTTAAAAGATTATTTTATAAAAACGTTTAAATATTTTCATGGTAAAATTAATATTTTATGAGCATTTTAATTTTCTGGCTCGTGCATTTTAAACCTGAAAATAATGATAACTTTTTTTATTTAAACTTTAAAAAATTTTATTTTCTTATAAAGTATAAGTTGTAACAAAAGAAAAAAAAAAAAAAAATGCTAATGATATATTTTTTAAAGCCACATAACTGAAGTATTACCAAAACATTATCTAGCTGGACTGGCGCGAATAGCAGTTTATGGTCTTACATTATCGTCGTAAACTTACATGTAAGCTTTCTCTTTCTTATTCAAACGATATGAAAATTTTAAGGTTTAATTTAAGCGCATTTTCTTTTTTAAAAGTAAAGAAATTTAAAAAAAGCGACAATCTTGAACAATGACGCATTTTTTACACACACCTCTTTAACTTTACAAAAATATAGAGGGGCGTTGTCTTTTAATTCCCGTTCTGAAAGAGAAATACCTGACGGTTTATATTATTAATTTCGATAAAATTTAGTGACTTCGATTTATGTGACAAACTAGAAAAGGTGCTCAAGTAATAAAAGTGATGACGTTAAAAGACTGTTCTCTCGGGATTCTTTACAAGGAAATCACAAAATGTAGCAGGTTAGAAAAATCGAAAGAATGCTTTTCAAAAAAAAAAAAACTAAATTTAATTATCGAAGTAACATGAAATCTGATTAAAGTTATAATCGTGTATATTGTCTGGATAGTCATAATGACTCTTGGGAATGTAAAAAAGCAACATATAATAAATTAAGAAAAAAAAATCAAAAAACAAACTAGGGACATGCATAAAATCACAACATATTTCTTGAAACTATCAAGCAAGCTGTATTTTAAACATATGAAACAAAACGCGACATCTTTGTGTGAGAAAAAAAATTTGGCGCTGTTGGTCACGTGACCAAGACAAACTCTTCATTTAATTACATACAGAAAGATCAAAAACTTATGGTATCAGCGGAAAAAATCTATATGAATAGAAGGGTTTTTTTAAATAGTAATAGCCAACATACATTTACTAACGAAAACAATATTTAAAAGATTTAGGAAAATAAGGAACAGAAAATACAAATATTAGATGTTGTGAAATTTACATAATATAGTTAAATATAAGATAATAATATATATAATACATGGTAGTGAATCCATTTTTTTGTAAAAAACTGAATTCCGGATTTTCGGAATTACAGGAGATGAAATCCGGAATTCCGGTTTAATTCCGGAATTATTATAGAAGAATTTAAAAAATATAAAGAAAAGAAAGTACATTATTTTTTAACATAAATGTATTTAGTTCAAAACAATAAAATTAAAACAAATTACAAAATAAGGAAATATTTCATATTAAAATTTTTTTGAACTACATAAATAAAATTGCAAAATGAAAGTTCAATTTTCATTTTGATTTTTGAAAAAGCTTCTTAAAAAGCACAAAGTATCCAATGTTTTGTCGTTGAGCCTTGATCGAACTTTTGTTGAAAATGCTCCTGCAGCGGAAAAAGCGCGCTCTGACTCCACACTAGTTGGTGGAATTGTTAATAAACTTTTGTAAAGATCTTCCAAAAGCATTCCGCGGGATCCCCCTTCATCCCAAAATTTCATTTCACTGCGAATTTCGGAATGAATCGATGATTTTTGTAGAACTTTTGACCGTGATTCCGAGAGTGATTCCTTTATCTTTTGCTGAAGAATTTCCTGCAAGGATAACTGAGTTTCCAATGATTCGATACGTTCATCGTCATCCATTTTAGTAGACTCAGATACTGTCGGGTCTATTTCTAATGCTACTTCACCACTAAGTCTTTTGATTAGGGATATGATAATTTTGGTTATTTCAGTTTTTGAGCGACGCAAAATGTTCTTGTGAATTTTGGTTTTACCCCCATTATGCAAATATTGAAGAACATCGGATACCACAGTTCTTCTTCGATTAATTTGAACTTCAAACTCTTTTTTCATTTCACGACCAATTTCTTCATTCTCGTCAAAATTTTCTAACACAAACGTAAATGTTGCATCCGCAGAAAGTAAATTTGCATCAGCACGGCATAACGCGTCTACGGCTAATTTTATAGGCTTCAAATTTCTAGAAACTGTAGATATTATATTCCATTCTGAATCATTCAAAAATGTATCCGCTTTGATATCAATTATTGCCTTTTTTATTGAACTTTTCAAAAGATTAAAACGTTCTAACATGGACATCAGGCTACTCCATCTAGTCTTCGAATCAAGCAATAGCTGCAATTCCTTTCCATGATCTTCCTTCACATGTTTTTGCAACACTTCATTTTTTAAAGGGGAGCGTCGAAACATTCGAACAATTACCCGAACTTTCATGATTACATTTCGCAATGTAAACTTTTCAGTAATTTCTACATCACATTCATTTCTCGTCCCCACTTGCATTCCTTCATCATCACTTAAATCTTCTTCATCAGAGTCCAGATCTAGGACACTCTCATAATCATCTTCATCTACCTCTTTCTCTGTTTGTTTGTAGATCACATTTACAATTGCAATCTGAATTGCATGAGCAAAACACAAAATTTGTTCACATGGTAATAATCTACCCACTTTTTGCATCATAGAAGCACCATCGGTTACAATACACGAAATATCGTTCCTTATATTTAACTGAAATGATTCTAACTTGTCCTCTAACAATTTTACACAATTTTCAGCCGCAAATCGACCATTAATTCGAGAAAGACCCAAATTCCAGATATTTTTTGACCCATGAACGTTAACATTCATATAACGTCTATTTCGAGAGGACGTCCACTCGTCCAATGTTAGACTAAAACATAAATTCTTTTTTAATTGATTAATTTCAGCAATTTGCAATTGTTTAATTTTTTTAGTATAATCCATCACGGCTTTCTGTATGCTGGTGGGTGATTTTGGAATATCACCGAATCCACCCATTGTTAAACATTTTCTTAAATCGTTTGACGTACAAAAAACACGAAACGGTAAACCATCAGAAGCAATCATTCTAGCTACTACGGCAGGAAAAGTTTGTGTGTGTGCTCACAGCACTATCGTTACTGTCAGATGTAGAAGCTGTTGTATTTTCATCAAACTTTCGCTTGTTCAAAACTGTGTTGTGTTTAGAACGAAGATGTGTGTGCATGGGAGTTGTACATCCACCCAATATCTTTAAAACTTGCTTGCATTGCATGCATTTCGCCACCTGATTTGTTTTCCCTCGTAGAAAAATATTTCCACACAGAATTTGATGAGCTTTCTTTTGAAATGTCCATAAAAGTTTCTTCAGAGTTATCTACCATACTTGGGTTGGGATTTAAAACAATAACAATGTAAGTCTACAAAATTTTTGAAACATAAAATTAATATAATGACTTACTTTGTCTGCTCTGCATACAATTTAATTTCTTAATGTTAATATTTCATTTAAAAAAAAAAATTTTAATGCATTTTCAGTAGCCTAAGCCTACTAAAATTTAAATTTTTTGAATTTATAACAATGAAAGTACACAATGCTGCCATCTATAGTAAAAGTTCTTCTAAATTCGAAATTCTAAAAATTTTCAAAAAAAAACTTTTGTTTTGTTTTTATATCATGTATTTATTCCGTTTTAAAAATTTTAATTTTTATTACTAAAAACTGTTGTATTATACTACTGAGGATGACAACTTTGTTGTTGAAAAACGTTTTTAGTAATAAAAATTAAAATTTTTAGAACGGAAGAAATACATAATGTAAAACAAAACAAAAGTTTTTTTTGAAATTTTTATAAAAACAGTTCTAGATAACTTCAAAAATAAAATAAGAATTAAATAATCGAACTTCTAAATTCGAAAAATCCGGAATTTGCGTTTTTGAATTCCGGATTTTTAAAAATTCAAAATATGACGGAATTTCGGAATTCCGAAATTCCGAAATCCGGATTTGGATTCACTAATACATGGTGTCAAGAAAAGGAGAGTGCTATTTCCTTTTAAAATTACTAAAAGAGTGTGGGTGAAGAGGTGGGGACGTGCAATGCAAAACAGCTCAGTTCGTGGAAATTTAGTAGCGATGGAGTAGATAGTCAGGGTACTTTTTGTGTCCGAGTATATTACCGGAGCAATAATTTTATCGTTGCTGCGCAGCGCTTGTTTAGTGCTCATTAAGTGATCCGAAGTTTACGGGAACATCAAACGGAATAAAATGTTTGAACCAATGGTATCCATCGTTACAATTAAAGCAGAATACTACAGTAAAATGGCTTCAGTATCTCGTGTGCTAAGAAATCTTCCATCAAGATCAGGCTTGTGCCAGAAATGTAGCGCACGACATCTAGATACATAATTTTTAATGAATAACTTTTTAATAACCGTAGATTGAAATTAAAAAAAAAACCTTTCATTGAATATTTTTTATTTTAAACTTATACCTCTATTACACTGCATCCAACTTTTCTAGACATCTTACATAAAGAATATTTTATATTGGGGTAATTTTGCATGAAAGGGGCCGAGTTGTTATACAAATGACAGTAATTGTTAAGTATGCTTTGTAATATGGTTTAGAAAATTTCATTTGACTGTAATTTAAACATAATTGTTATATAACAACATATGTTTCTAACATGATTGTTATGATACTATAATTGTTATAAATGAACCAACATATTAATTTAAACTTAGTATATACGCTCTTTGGTGGACTCCTTTCCAAATATGGCATCAAGAAATTGTATGCGTGAGGTAGACTCGATCTGCTGCATTTGAATTTATCAAAAGAAGAGGAGAAAAATTTTATCTTGCTATAAAAAAAAAAAGATTTTTTAAGTCTATAAAAGAAGTTGGACGCTTCATTTTTTTATGCAGAAACTGTAAAAACAGTTTAGAAGGTTAGTAAACTGGATTCATTTTTATTTTTTGAGGCTGGTTTCAGCGAGAGAAAAACTTAATGTATGTTTATTTTTTAAGGCTGGTATCAGCGAGAGAAAACCTTAATGTAAGTTTATTTTTTAAGGCTGGTATCAGCGACAGAATAAAAGATTCTTTAAGGTTTTCAGTGCTTAGAACTCGGACAAAATGTTCAAATTCAAGATTGTCAATTACTTATTCAGATATTCCTTTTTATTCCAATTATTTACATCGTTTTCGGAATTATCATCTAAGCTACCTGCTTCAACATCGATTGCCAGGGGAATTGTTTTTTGGACCGAATTAGAAACATATCTCGGATGTTCCTCTATTTGATATGAACTACAACACACCTTCATGCCTATGATTGATAATTTATATTGGTTCAGGAACCGTGTCATTTTATAGGATTCATTTTAGTAAAATCTATCTGAATTACTTATTTTTATACTCTTTAATTTTAGTGTGGCTCCAGCCATTAACATATGATAAAACTCTTTCACTCTCCAAAATGTCATTTTCAATTTGCTCTTGTTACATATTATTTAATATTTCCTCGTCAATATTATTTAGTCTCTCGAAGCTCTCACTTAAACTATTTTTTTAAACCTCTCGCTACTTTCCTCCCTCATACGGCTGCGAGAACATTACGAGTAAGTTTCGGAAACTTGAAAAAACGCACCACAAGCAAATACTTCAACAATCAATTGCTAATCCGTTCTAAAATTCCTTTAACAGATGATTTGAGAGATCTGAAACTTAAGTGGATCTTTTTTTAAGTCTTACTTTCCATAAAGTTCCAAAGTGAACTGTCAAGTTAATTCAAATCTGGGCTAGAGAAGGAGAGCCAAAAGTCTTGTTGGGTCTTTTTGGTCTTTTAGGTCTTTTTCCCCCTTGGCTTGCATTTCACCTGGTTGTCGAATAATCTCTGATGGTTGACTATCTTATGCTAATATTCCACAAATTTAAAATGGTATTTATATACATGATATCACTGTTCACCAAAGAAACTTTGTCGATTCCATTGACCCAACTGTGCATGTTAAGCTTATAGAGAACAATAAAATGCGAGCGAAGAAGTTTTTCTTCTTTTATTAATTTAGAGTATTATTACCCATATTAGAATGACATTAGTGCTGTGATTGTTGCTATTTTTCTTACAAGATTTACGACTCTTAAGTAAACCCTTACCTAATATCCACTATTTGTTCCTTATTTTTTCAACTTTAACAGGCCCTAGATAAAACCTGGTAACTAGTGTCTGTTTACACTACCATAACATCTATGACACGTGTTATAAAAATACTAAGAATTTCGTTTCGAACTTAAATATACGTGTTGAATTCTAAATTTTATATCAAAATTTTGAAGATACATACATACATTTGTTGAAAATTCACAGCCCTCATTTAATTTAAAATTGGATTTGGTATACACCGTATTTAATTAAATTAAAATGCATCTTAAAAGAACTTTGCTTTTAATCGTATTGTTTTACTTACCAGCAGTGATATTAGGAAATAGCGATTTTAAACTGGGGGATTTAGCACAAATTTTTGCAGTTCTTTCTGGTCAAAGTAGTTGTGAGTTTAAATGTCCTGGAGGTAAATACTACTAGCATTTTGTTTTGATAGAGAGAGAATTTTAACAAAAGTAATGTTCCTTTATATAATTCTTAAAAGAAAATATTTATTGTGGTCTAAATTATAGTATTTTAAAGCAAAAGTTATTTAGTTTGAACAGAATAGTGTGTGGTGATCCGAATATGGTGTGATTTGAATGACTATCTTGGTAGATAAATGCAATATAGCATGCATAATCTTATTTTATTTTACTTGTAGCTTTTTCATTTACTAATTATTAAGTTACTAAAGATAGTATGCTATTTACAATTACTTCAAACAAAAAAAACTTTGTATAAAAACTATACTTATCCTGAAAAAAAACTTTGTAATAAAAAGTTGCTTTTGATATTTATTTATTTAAATGGAGTTTAACAACATATTTTTTTACTTTAACATCTTTTAAGTATAAAAAATGGGATGACTTTACCTTCAAGGTTGTTAATCATTATACATTCTTGTCATATTGTCAATATATATATATATATATATATATATATATATATATATATATATATATATATATATATATATATATATATATATATATATATATATATAATCATTTTTATACTTTTGGATAACATCTTTATCCAAAAAATGTATGAGATGTAAATGCAAATGTGCATAGTAAAAACTCAATTGAAAAATTCATTATGTTATATAAATGTTTTAAATAAGTAAGCATATTTATTTTTAATTATTTACTAAATGTATATAAAAAGAAGTATAAATATGTAGAAAGATATTTAATTATAGATATTCTAAATCTTTTTGCAATTTTATTGCCTGCCAGTGCTGCGTCCAATTTGAAAAAATCTTTTTGAATTTCAATGGTCAAAATAAACAAACATGTAATATTTGTGTAAAGTGTATTGTTTCATAGCAAGATATAATAAAAAATATCATGGGCTTCACACTTTGCAATCTTGTAAGTATTTAGATGTGATAAATTAATATTAAAAAATACAATATATACATTTAAAATGCATTATTATATAACAAAGAGTTACATTAGCAAAAATGTCTTAAATTAGCTTATTTATGCTTTTATCTGCTTATTTATGCTTTTAAACTATATAATAAAGAATTGTAATATATCAAAAATGTCCTAAATTACATCTGCAAGTTATCTCAAGTTTAGATAATGGTCAGTAAAATATTGATATTGTATTCTTTTAAAAAATATTTTAGTTTTGAAAGCTGTAAAGTTTGATTGCATTTCTTAAGCTTATTAATCTGATTGTTAAAGTAACTTCTAAATCTGGAAACCAGCATTCACAATTACTAAATAATACTTACATGTCAAAAAATATGAAAAAAATCAATCAAGCCATCACAAGAGTCATGTATTTTTAAAATCTCTTCTGTGATTTCAACTTATTTTATGTTACATAGTTTACACTATAATTTTACAATTTGTAAGCTTTTACTAAAAAAAAGTTGAAAAAAAAAATGTTTGTTCTTTTTATGCAAGAGATTGTTTTGTGGTTCTTTCTTTTAAATTTTTTAGATCTTGAATGTAATACTTGATTTGATGTTTTTCAGGTGTGGTACCAAATAAAAATCCATCTCATATTTCATCATCTAATGGCTGTGGAGTACCAGGGTTAAATGTGAGAAATATTTTTTTTACTTATATTTCAAGCTAATTTTACAATGTTGTTTTAATCATCCGTTTTGTCAATCTTTCCTTTGTTAATCCTTTGTGAATTGTTTTTGAACATCTAAATTTATTCATTCTAGTTAAAATATATAGCTTAAATCTGTGTAGAATTCATTTGAATTTAATGATACAATATGCAGTATGAATAAAAATGAGCAATTGCTTTTGCAACATGTTTTCGGAGCAATTACTCCACTTTATGTAAAGTAATTGCTCAAATACACATACCAAAAGCAATTGCTTATTTTTATTCACATCACCTAATATGATAATAGATCATTTAAATTATGCTTCTTATTTTTAATATTCCCCCAGCCCCAACCCCAACCCCAGCTTGAAATGACTTAACTAATCAATTACCGATCTGATTGTTATTATTATTTATTCAAATTAATTTTAAACAAATTTTTGAAAATCACCAAATATAATGGTAAAATAAAATCAAAAATTTTTTTTTATTTTTATACCAAGTTTTTTATAGAAATTAGTTTCTTGAGTCAAAGACCTAAATTCTGACATGCATGTTGTAAACCTCGATTAAAGTTGGTTTATACTATGGTTCATACTAATTATATTTGTTACTAATTGTTTATTTAATATTGAAGGAATTTATCTACTCAGGGCACAGGTGAAAGAAAAAATGACGAACAAATGATAATGGGAAATGTTTTATTTATTTTTTTGACAAGCATCAACATTATGATTATATGTAAAAAATCTGTGGATGTCAATATAAGTTTTTATGTTTGTTTAATCATATTAAGTGCTCAATGGGATTTAACTTTAGGATCATTCCTAATTTTTGTTGTATTTTTTTTTTTTTTTTTTTTTTTTGTAATTTTTCAACTTCATTATCAGTTTCTTTATTTTGTTTCCAACACACATTTCTGTTGTATTCAGTTTATGCCTAAAACATTTTAATGATCTTTTTTTGTTTTCTTAAAAACTGTTTTCCTTGATGTGATTAGAAAGGGATATTTTTTTTCAACTTTGTTTTTTAAGGTCTTTATTTTTTTTGTTTGTTTAATTTTTGAGAGAAATAAAAAAAAAATATTAAAACGAATCCAAGGAGCTCCGAAATTTTTTTTCTTTCAGCTTGACGTGAGTAAATACCAAGGTTTTACGTCATGTTGCAACAACCATGACAAATGCTATGACACTTGCAACGAAGATAAAGACATTTGTGACAAAGACTTCAAAAAATGTTTGTTAACTTCCTGCGAGTTGCAACCAAAAGGAGAGAAATTGAAAGAGTGTAAATCAGTAGCTGATCTTTTCCATGGAGGAACGGTAGGTTTGGGTTGTGCATTTTACATTGAAGCGCAACGCAACGCTTGTTTATGCAACGGAGTAAGTTTGTCAAAAACCGAAGTTAAAGTGTTGCAGGATGAATTATAATTGTAGTTTGCATTTTTAGCCTTATATGTTCAATGTTTAGTTGCTTTTTTGTTAAATTTTGTGTCTTTCGTTCACCAAATTTTTTTTTTAATTTTTCTTTCATGAAACTGGTTTGAAAATATTTTAACTAGTGCTTTTTTTTGTTTATTGTGATTTTCTTTTTTGTTAAATCAATTTGAAAAGCAGTGTAGTGAAATATGTTCATAATATTATTTATTAAAATATTCATAATTTACGTTATTATACATGCATTCTACAATGTAAATTGCAGTATATTTATTTCCAATATCCGTAAAGGAACATAAAAACTTTACGTCATTAACACTTGTTTTTTTCTGCTAAAGTAGCGCGCGAAAAAAGTTAGTTCAATTATAAGGCAGCAACATGGCATATAGGCATGGAATTACCAATATGGTCAAAAAAATGTTTCTCAAAGCATTATTGTACTGGTTTTTTTGTTTTTATATGAACATGGTTTTAATAAACTTTTAAAATTACTTATGTACAAGAAAATTATAACAATTCTAGTATTTTCAATAGCATTATATTAATCCTGAAGTTGTTTGTTTACTCTATTTTCACAATAAAGATTCTAAATCGTTAAAAATTTGCAAAAAAATAGCTAAAATTGTAAATACTTACCCAAGTCATACTAATATTCTAAGTTCTATTCAATTTAAAAATTACTACAGTAATCAAGAATTACAGTAGCAGATAAATAGCAGATTTCAAATTCTGTTATCACCATGCCTAAGTTTTATGAAACACTGAAAATCGTGCTAAATATGCTTGCTGTACTTTCAAGCATAATAAATAAAATAATTAAAGCATAATAAATAAAATAATCAAGCATAATAAATAAAATAATTAAAGCTAAAAGAGACACAAGACTTGCAAGAATTCGGATTTCATTGAAAACTTTTGCCTTCTTCATTTTGCGTTAAACGTAGAAAAATTCTTCTTAAAGATTGAAAAAGAGGAGAAAGTATATAAAGATGTACCTGGGCTTTTTGAATTTTCCAAAGTTACTCTTACAATTCTGACAAGATCAAATCCTTTATGCTGTTACCTTATCTGTCAAGTTGCACGTATCAATTCAATCGGAACAAGCCGAGGATCAGCTAAAACTTGTCTTTTCCCATTAGGAAAACCTCCATTAGATTTTTTACTATCTTGTGACTCAGTTAAAATGTCAGCGCTGTTGGTAGCCAAATGGTTGAAGACCGGTACATCAATATCATTCTATTGTTCAAAATGCAATAGAAAATCTTCAGACAGTTATTGTGAGTGACTTAACTGCTACCAAAAATATCAGTTCTAAAAAACCAAGAGCACACTACTGTTCCAATCCTGTTTCTGCAATCGAAATTATCAGATTTCAATCTACTTTAGGGTTGAACACATCGTTGACCACCGTGGCCTTCCACTGAATGAATGTATGATAAAAGTAGGCATTAACGGAGGCAGTTGGTTTCTAAAGTTCTGTATTAGGGGAAAACCTCAATCAATCGGACAGTTTTTGCAAAATGCTTTTTAAACGTAGATAAAATTGTTTAATATATATATTTAAATATGTTTGATAACCATCGACTCTTGCTCAATGATATAGTAAAACAAAAAAGTTGGATTTGCATTTGGCTATTGGTAAAAAGAGAGTTTTATTGGAGCATGACATTTGTCCCATTCATTAAGTATGTCTCATTGAATGGGACAAACATAAAAGAATTAAAAATAAACGTATTTAATTCAATCATTTTTCAAATTAGTTTATTAATTGTAAATGTAGTTAAATATATAGATACATACATAAAAACCACACAAAAAATCTTTTTAACTTTAAACATTTTAACTCTAATTAAATTTCAATCAAAGCAGAACTTTCTCGTTTTAGAATATTATATTAAGTAAAATATTGCAGTATAAAAGTGTGTAAATAATACCCATTACCCATGGGGATGAAAGTAAGAGACTGCAGCATCCCTCTAGTGAGCTGTAAATAATACTTTGTTAAATTCATTCAATAGGTAGTACTTTGTACCATTCAATATGCGCATCACTTTATCCAAAAATGATTAGGCACGCCAAAAACACCATTAGTTAAGCTTTAATGTTTTACTCACTGTAGTACTAGAGACCGCTATCTATTTAAGCATGGAATTTTATTTTCCGTAACTTCAAAAATTGCTGCAAAATCAGAAAAAAAAAACATTTTTAAAAATTATTTTTTACATTCGAAAACACAATAACATCCATTGTCATTGCGGTCATAGAGCAATAGGATGGATGAGTCGGTCAGTTGAGTTCTTGTTTCTATCACTCTTTGTTACAGGAATTTGAATATCCTTACATCGATGCTTGTATAAGAATCTAAGTTTGTCCCATTCAATAATCGTCCCATTCATTAAGGTTCTCCCCTACCATGTTAAATAACCGATAGGAACAAACAAAGCATAAATTTTCCTATTCAAAAGGTAAATGTTCTCAACCCCTTTTATGACTGAGGTCTGAAGAAACTAATGATTTTGCAAGTTTTGAAGAAAATTACGAAGTTGTAAAGTTTCAGAGTTTTTTTTTTTTGAAAATATTGCTTTAACACAAGCAGTGGACATCTTGGATTAGGCTTACTGTATCGACCCTGTCCTTGGTGTGAGACCTCCAAGAACGAGTTCGGAAACCAAGTAACGTCAGAGAAATTAAAGATACTTGGAATAGTTAGACCTAATTCTATTAACAATCAGAAAGCTCTCAGTATCCATTTAAAGAAATCAAAACTTTTGGGAGCAAGTTACAAATGCTGTGTAAACTTCCTTCTGCAAAATCTTCCTGATGAAACAAGTGTTTTTGATATTTTAACAATAATTGGACTTTGTTCATGGACCAACAGGCTATTCAATCATTTAATTACCAGCAGACTATTTAGTCAATAATTATCCTTACTGGCAGTAACTCATTCTTTAAAAGCTACTGACTGGTCAAACAAACAAAGCATTTGCAGGCCTTCAATCCATGAAAGAGAATTCAATGGAAACCAATACAGATATTTCATAAATAATGTTTGCCTTCTGGAACAGTTGCTGAAAAATGCCCAAAGTGTATTCGAAGGTGGAATACTTATTATTGCATTTAAAACATTCATTGCAGTTATGCTTTTGGAATTTCCTCAATTCCTGCTATAGAAATTATTTTTTTGGATAGAATTTCAATTACACCTAAAGTTCATGCTGTCCTCAATCACATACTTAAGTTTATTGATAATCAGACTGAAAATCCTCCAATTCTACAGGGTGCGGCACCAAAACTGAGACTCTTAAACGTGATTACATTTCTTGCAATATCGAAAAAAAGGAAATGACAAAGTTTATAAAATTTGGAGATAATTTTTGATACCTAAGAAACTTTAAAATTCAATATAGTTGCCATTATTCTCAATCATCTCTCTAACCTTGTCTGGAAGGCTGCGTAGGTGTTCTTGACAAATTCTTTAGACATCAGGGTCCACTCCTTTTTAACAGATTTCTTTAGGCTGCTTACGTTGCTGTGAGGCTTAGCACAAGCCCTGCTCTACAAAGCCCCAGATTCCATAGTCCAAGGGTATCAGGTCGGGTGAGTTTGGAGGCCACATTTAAGTTGACCAGAAATTCTTGAAGTTCTCTGTGCAACAGGCCTGCACTTTCTTAGCTTTGTGCCCAGGAGCTGAGTCCTTTTGCTATACATAGTCAACATTTTTGTAATTGGCATCAATTCCTGATTTTACAACAGTTTTCAGAACTTCCAGATACTCTTTATGGCAATTTTGAGATCATGAGGGATCCAGTAAGGAAACATTCGCTTACCATCAGAGCCCTTAACCCAAGCATAATTGCTGATGCTGGGTGCTTTATGGTATAAATGTGACAGACCTCCGAAGAGATGAATGCAATAAATCTATTATTTCGGGCATTTCTAGACTGGTCATCTGTCCAAAGGTTTTCATCTGAGAAAACTCGAACTGTGGATTTTTGCTTCTTTATCCAGGAGAGTATCTTCTTTCCTCGAGCTAGTCTTGGCACTTTGGATGCTTCTGATAGTAGCTGGACCTTCCTCAGAACTTAGATGTATGTCCCAAGCTGTTTTAAAGTTCCTCTTACTGTTCTCTTATGAGCCTTGAGCTTCTTAGCTGTTTTCCAGATGCTTTTAGTGGGTTGCTCTTGATATGGTACCTAATTTTGTTCTTCAAGTTTCTGTTACGTTTTAAATTGTGTCCACCACTTCCTGGCTTCCTAATGAAGTTCCCTGTTTTCTGAACCTGGAAAACAGTGGCTCTGGATATACCGACATTTTCACAAATCTTTGGGATTGACACTTGCGCGCTGAACAAATCCAGGACTCATTTTCTTTTTTTTCAATTGCATCTTGAAGCCCAAAATTTTTTTTATTTGTTATTGTTTAGATTCAAAGTTGAAAAAGCCACCACCGAAAAAAAGCCAGCCGCGAAAGTGCATCTAAATGCAAAATTTATCATCTGCTGGAATTTTTCGTTTGGGGTCGTCTATTATTTAAGTTAAGTTAAGCGCTGAGGGGTAGAGTATTGTGGTGTTTACGCATTTTTTCTTTACATATTTGCATAGCAGCCGAGAGAAATTTCGGGCCCTGGGGAAATTTTTTGAAGGGGCCCTCATTATGATCAATTATATACCTATATACCCAGGACCTAAAGAAGTGTGCTCTGGTCATTGAAAATTTAAAATAAAAGTTAAATCTTTTAAAAGTCAAAACTATTTAAATTTTTTAAAAATTACTTTAAAAAATTATTTGTACCTACACGGGGCCCCGGGAATCTTCCCCGTCCACCCCCCCCTCTCGGCGGCCATGCATATTTGTATTAAACTTTTTGAAGCACCAGATTTCTAGATTTAAAAATTATTGCATAAGACCATGAAAAAAACGCGTGATACAATAATTGTTGTATAAATTCAAATTATTTATAAATTGCTTTTGTAATGATAAACCTATTTTTTTTATGCAATAGAAAAGTGATTTTTATCGCTCAATACACAGTTCAAAACAGAACTTGCTTTAGCTGTAAAATACAAAAAAAGAAGATTGGTCACCGTTTGCTGCATCTCAGGCTGCTTCTAAAAGTTCTTTATTCGTGTTAATTTTTTAATTTTTTTAAAATAATAAATCTATGAGAAATGGACAGAGCCGATTTGTATGAAGAATTATTAAAAAGACTTTTTAAAGCTCATGGTCATTCAAAGTCGAAGAAAAGATATCACAAAGAGATGCATTTTATATGAAGTGAAAATAAAAATGACAAAAGGATTCCTCAAAAAGTCGAAGTGTTGTCAAATATTCTTCCGAAGCAATTAAAGTCAAAGGCAATTTATTTAACTATTTAGTTTCAAAAAGATCTACGAGTTAAAATGTCTTATAGACCAAATCAAATCTAGTTGAATGCTCTGAATCGAGCGCTCCATTCAATCGAAGCCTATCGAAGTTGAGTTAGTAGCCGAAGAATCTCAAGTGACCACTTTAAGAAATGAAATTCCAAATTTACAATTTGTAGAGCAAGAAAAAAATGCTCAAGACTCAGTGAAACTCGAAATTAACTTGGTAAACGATGATTTGATTGGTTTGATAAAAAGAAAAGAATGTGGACAGTTAACATAAACCATTAAAACTTGAGCTTACGGAAAAAATAGGAAAAAAATTGAACTAAAAAAAAGATCTTTAGAAAAAAATAAAAATGACCAGAAGCCAGAATTTTCGCAAAAGACGGAGGGAACTCATAAAAAAGCAATGTGATTAAAAGCTAACAGTTAAAAAGATAATTTGTTGAAAATGAATTTAAAGATAATTCTTTTTATCTTTAAATTAATTTTCTTGATCTGACTGCTGCAAAAATGCAGACACGTTTGCTTATAATATGGAGTATCGAGTAACTTTACCAGATCATGACTGGGAATTACCAGTCAACACAAATTGATCCCATTAGTATATGCTGCTATTGAAGTGCACAAATTTGGTTTAGAGAAACCTATAGTCATTGAACACCTTATTCCTACTTTTATTGCAATCAAATCTGAAAATTAATTCCCACCTTGGATTTTAAAGAGCGGTTTGAATTAAAGAAGTTCAGAGATTTTACTGAAAACGATTCATTTGTTAAACCAGCCAATTAGGATCGAGATGATGGGCCAGGTGGTGGTCCAGATGAACCTCGTTATCAAAAGTTTCTCTACTATATATGCTAATTAAATAAATGCTCTAGTTTTGGATATATACCATGTTCAAATGTCTGATGTATTTAAATATCTGATTTTAAAAGCGGTAATTGAGGTAGCAATTCATTATTTCCTGGAGTATGATCTTGATTCCATAGTTTTGACTGCAAACGCACCTGGAAGGAACGTATTTAATCGGGACTACTATAAAAGGCCGATTCTGGCGCATTGATACCCCTTAAGTATGGGAGGGTATGTATATCGTTGCATAGGGTGACATTAAGGAATTAATAAAACTTCTTGCTGTGTTTTTAATTAGTGTTCTGGCGCATGGATAGCGTAATGGGGGGTTCAATGTTTTTTTTCCAAGATGGCGGATGTGTAAAGAAGTATAAAAATAATCATTTGTGTATCTTTTAAGATGCGTAAGAATTCGAAGAATTTGTTTCAAATAAACTAAATTTTTCATACCTTTTTATTTTCTTACCTTGTAGTGTCCAATAGCCAATGTGGTGTGATCATTCAATAGGATTCTTTTGTCATCTTTTGCGCTGAGTGCAACTTTGTTAATTTCTTCAGTGTAGATGTCGTGAAGATGAGATCTGAAAACGTTCATGGTCGCAAGTTGTTCATTTCCAGTCAATAAGCAGTCGTAATAGTCTTGATGAGTGATGTTATTTTTAAAAAACTTTATTCTTTAAAAATTTCACCAAAGTGTGTTGACAACGCTTTGAAAGTCGAGTCCTTCATTCAATTTTTTTAAAACGTAAAGACACAAGTGACCGCAATAAGAGGTATTACCAAACTGAACTCTCTCGCTGTTGTAATAAACCGGACTTTTCAAATAATCGATAAGTTCGACAAGAGGAGGCTGAGCGTAAGAATCAAAACTATACTTTTTGTCACCGTCTTTAAACCAACACACCCAATGAAACCCACCAGTGCTTGAATCGCCCGTATTCACGATCCCACATTCTTTTTTCATTGTCTTTTTCGGTAACTCATCCCTGACAAACACACCTTGAAAGTTTTTTAATTTTAACTGTTTAGCAACCTTTATCAATTGAAAGTTAGTCAAAGCTTCATTAGGTAAAACAATTCCTTCTACGTCAATCCATTGAAAGTCGATCATTTTTTTTAATTTCTTAAAAAGTTTATCCGAATTTTTTAACAAGAGCTTTTCATAGAATGGCGCCTAAAAAAGGAATGCTTGAGAAGGGTGAGTTAGGTCCGAGCAATAAGCCGGCTCCAGCATATTTATAACCTTTCCCAGTTTTAATGAAGAGTCCATCACCGTGAACATTTTTAGTCCATGGGGTAATAAACAATCCTTCTCCACCTAAAGTTTTTATCTTCATTCCTTTTCCATTTTTGCTCAAGTAAACAACACCTCTTCCTGCAATTTTATCAACCATAGCAGAACCAGCAGAAGAACCTACACCTGCTAACAATCCAGTAGCTAGAGCTGGAACTACTTTTGTGGCAAGAGTGCTGCCTATCATACCCAATAACGGTAAAAGAGATCCGATAAATCCACCTTCAATGGTTGAGTTGTGTGATAATTGTTTTTTACTCAGTTTGAGTGTGACTCCTTTACCAGTTTCATACGCTTTTTTAATTTTGTTCAATTGCACATTAGTGATAGCGAGAACATGTTCACCTTCTAGATCTGAATGAGATAGTCTTATATTGACATCAGTCTTTTCTTGAATGGCTTTTTTAATTTTATCAGATTGGCTCTGCGAGATGTTAATTTTGATGTTTTGATAATTGCTCATTTTTTTATGTATTAAAAATTATTTATTTCACTTCTCGAATATGATATCGTATTGTAATATCCTCTCCACGAAAATCAACCAAATCTCCATTCTGATCAATGATGCGAGTAACCATTGTTGAAATTTCAAACAGTTTAACAGGAAGATAAATCAAATGCATTGGTCTCTCGATGATTTTACAGCCAGGACTAACATTTGGATAAAAGGAGTAAATGCAATTTAATTGGGTTCCATTAATATAGGATGATCCGATAACGTTGTTAACGATTCTGATGGTGTTAATGCTTGAAATTCTAACGATATGATCCGACTCGTATTCGGAATTGGAATTTAATTTTCTTTTAGTAAACCCTAAAACTGAAGAGATGCTATTCTCCACGTTAAAGTCAATCAAATAATTCAAACCAAGTTTAATGTTTGATTTTAAAGTATTAAGATTGATTCCAATTTGAAGGTTGCTTGGTGAGTAATTAATTTTATTTGCAATAATATAACTTCCACGTTGAGCTGATTTTATTGTGCTTAAAATAGACCTTTGCAAATACTCATTGATGTCTTTAATGTCATAGCTTCCTGATGGAATGATAATGTTCTCCCAATTAGCTCCATTGTTCATGCTGTATTTGAAAGAATTGTTTTTACTGCTTACATTTGGAATGCTGTTGTAAGTCTCAAGACCGAGAAAAGCCATTTCATAACTTTTTCCTTCGTCATAAACGATTTTATCCAAAAAATCAGTGGTGATAACACTTGATTTTCCATCTACATCGATGATTATACCTGTCATTTTTTAAAATAATAATTATTTTTTAAATTGTTTTAGAAAAATAAAAAATTGTCAAACCCGCTTCGGTACTTTCCCTCGTTCTTTTTAGAAGAGAGATCAATGACGGCAAATCCGTGAGGTTCATTCCAGCAATGATTGCAAAAGGCTTTAAAATCTTCTATTTTCATATCGCACGAAACGTGGTCTTGATAAATGTGATTAACACTTTTTTGGTCTTGTTTAAAGAGACAAATAAAGTTAGCATTTTCTCTGATGGTATGTCTTGGAATCTCGAAATAGTTTTGAGCGAGGTAAAAGCAGTCGACGTTAGAGTGTCTTCCTCGGATGTAATATTTTTCGCACTTGTTTTGATTAGTTAATTGCAAATCGTCAAAGATCATCAAATTGTTTTTGGTTGAGTCTAAGGATTCAGGTTCAGGCACATCGTCCGCTGTTTCAAAAAATTGACACTCCATATCATCATTGTTGGAATATTTTTTTGAAAGGTTGTTAACATCTTCAGGGTTTAAATTCAATTTTTCCATTTCGTCTTGTACATCATCCGTTAACAAATCAACAATATCCTTTTTAGGAAGTTTATTTTCGAAGGATCTTTTGAGTATATTGTATTCAGGTTGAAAAAGGGATTTTCCAAAGACATACAATCGGTTGTAATCTAGCCATCCCGGTCTGAGAAGTAGATTGAGCAGTAACGTTGTTTTTCCATATCCAGACTTTCCAACGATGATTCCTCGAATGCTTCTCAGTAAAAGATTGCTGTTGTTTCTTTTGGTTTTCCCAATTTTACACGACAATTTCATCACTTCCATTTTTTATATTTAAAAAGTTTTTATATATGTTAAAATGTACTGCGTTAAGTGTAGAAGAGAGACTGAAACCATTTACTTGAAAAACGAGATCACAAAAAACAACAGACCTATGTTGAAAGGGACTTGCAACTCTTGTGGGATAAAAAAATGCAAGTTTGTTTCTTCGCATACGCCCAAAGGATCATCTTCGCATGCGATCAATGGAGGAGACTTGGTGGAATCGATCAACAATTTTTCAAAAAAAATAAAGCTTCCATGGGCAAAGTTTCCAGGAGAAATGCACATTCCAGGGATGAATTTTGCAGGGCCTGGAACCAATTTGGACTTAAGACTCACTTCCACAGACATGTATCAAGATTGGAGCAAACCGGTAGACAGAGTGGACAATGCAGCGTATCACCATGATTTGGCATATAAATATTTAAACGACGTTCAAAGCAGAAATTTGGCTGATCAAATGATGCTTGAAGAAATGAATTCGATTCCCAATCCCACTCAAAAAGAAATAAGCGAGCGAAAAATCATCGCTCCCATCATCAAAGCCAAAGCTAAATTTGGATTGGGTGTAAGTGATTTGAAATGGACAGACCAGCTTGCAGAGGAGCTTCATAAACCGGTGATTCATCATTTTAAAAGAAGAAGGGTGTTTTCAAAGTATGGATGGATCGTTCCGTTAAAAAGCAAAACGGGTCTTGAAGTGGCAGAATCGTTTAAAAAGATTTTTGGTGAAAGAAAATGCGTCAAATTGTGGGTAGATAAAGGAAAAGAGTTTTACAACAAGCACGTGAGAGCGTTGGGTGTGCAATTATACTCCACTGAAAACGAGGAAAAAAGTTCTGTTGTCGAGCGATGGAACAGAACGATGAAAGAGAGAATGTTTAAATATTTTTCAGCCAACAATACCAATAAATATATTGACGTATTGGATGAGATGGTGAAAAATTACAACAACACAAAGCACTCTTCTATCAAAATGACACCAGTTGAAGCTAGCGATGAAAAGAATAAAGGTAGGGTATGGTGGAATCTGTATGGAAAGGATCAAAAATTACCAGCAAAACCAAAATTTTCCATAGGTGATCAAGTGAGGATCGTAAAAAAGAAGTCTCATTTTGAAAAAGGGTATACGCCGAGATGGACTGAAGAGGTTTTTACCGTGTCAAATGTTCAGCATACGAATCCACCCACGCATAAAATCTCTGACGCTAACGGTGAAGAAATTCAAGGCACCTTTTACGAACAGGAGATGCAAAAGACGCATCAAGACATATTCAGAATTGAAAAAATCATTCGCAAAACCAAGAGCAAGTCGTTAGTCAAATGGCTGGGATATCCAGACTCGTTTAATTCATGGGTAGATAATAATGAATTGTTAAGTTTGCAAAAATGATCTAAAAATTTATTTTTAATATGTAAAATGCATGCTCCTCACAAGTTTTTTAGAAATGTTGCCTCAGCAGAAGTTCATAGTTTGGATTTGCAATTAAAAATTTTGGAAGAGAGGGTTAGAGAGTTGGAGGAAAGAAGACCAAACAACATTATTGTGTCTACGAAAACGTTAGATCATCCACCTTATTTCAACGTTAACGAACAATATGAGATTTTTGCTCAGAAAGACATTAAATTTGCTGCTCTCTCACATACAATGATAGCTTTATCCATTGGGCTGAGTTTGGAGAAAGGTGTTGCAGTGATAACATTAATGAATAAAATTACTGATCAATTGAATTATAGAAAAAACGAAGTTATTATTTCAGAGTCTGTAGATGATGTTATTATGGACGTGAATAGTAACAGCAAACAGGACGTGATTGTTAAAAAAGGAGAAAAACTTTGTAAGATTAACTACATTGATTTAAAATAGTTTTTTCTTAATAAAAATGGAAATATTGAATGAAAAACTTTATCCAGTTCTTCCATCAGCTCCTATAGAAGAAGGAGGGCATGTTTATAGGCTTCAGAAAATAAGCGAGATTCAGAAAGAGATAGAGAGTGAAAAAGCAAAGCGAGTTCATCTAAGCAAAAAGTATCATCGCGTGTTTAGGATCATTTTTAATGTAGATAATACAATGCAAACCTTATGCATTGCTTTGGGTGTGACTGGAATTGGCCTTTTATCAACCATCGCTGCTGCCCCTGTTGCAATTGCGTGTGAAGGTGTAGCTATTGGAATGGGTTTTTTATCAATTGTAGGAGGACAAGTCAACAAAAAACTAGCATTAAAAGCGGAGAAGCATGAGAAGATCAAAGTGTTGGCCGAGTCTAAATTAAACACGATCAGCGAACACATTTCCAAAGCGTTGATAGACGGAAAAATAAGCGATTCAGAGTTTCAATTGATTCTTGGGGAGCTTCAAAAATTTAAATCCTTGACGGTGGAAATACGAACCAAAACCAAAAAGGGAATAGATGAAGTTACTAAAGAAAACTTGATCCAAAAAGGTCGAGAAGACGCGATTCAAACGTTTAACAATTTGTTTAAAAAAGGATCAACGTAGTCGTAAAAAACAATTTATGTTTTTTTTTCCACGTATTTCAAAAAGATGTTTTTCTTTAAAATACAAGACCTGAATAAAAGGGATGAAATTGTGAAACAAATTAATGACAGAAGAAAGAGAATTTATCAGAACAGCATCAACGACAACATTTCAGATGTTAATTTTCAAGCTGATTTGAGCAAGCTGTTCAAGCCGATCATCGAGAGCAATAAAAAGATGATCAAGAGCCTGTCAGTCGATCAAAAAAAGAAAAGACCTTTCGAAGTGAACAAAGTTGGAGATAAAATGTATATTGGAAAAATGGGGGTTGAAATAGATGGAAATGATATCATTGTCGGTGGTGAAAGGTATGAAGGGACAAAAGGTCTTTGGGAGCTGATGACTGAATTAACAATACCAAAGAGCTATACCGATGAAGATTTGCAAAATTATGAAAAAATTTTAATGGATAGTGATGCTATAAGATCTGATTCGCAACCGCATAAACCGAAATCATCAAGAAGACCAAAGTATCAGCAACTTATTGCTCCTATTTGGGAAAAAATGATGCGTATTGAAAAAGGTAAAAAAGGTCGTGGTGTCATTATTCTTCCAGGCAATCCTAATGCGTTGGTGGAAAAGCTTGAATTGAGTATTGCTGCATGGCATGCTGGGAATAAAGAGTCAAGAAATGTGGCTGTTGCTATTTGCGATGAGCTGTTGAGACAAGGAGAGATTAATAAAGAGGAATATAAATCGTTAATGAGGACTATTGATAAAATTATTTAAAAAATTGTTTTTATTTAAAAAATGGTCATTGTGAACAAAAGAAGATATGTGAAAAAGAACGTTGTTGGTGGAGGTGGTATTGTGGACATGATTAAAAATTTCATAAAAAGAGCAGCTGCGTCAAGTGTGTCAAAAGCAACAGTGAATTTGCTTAAAAATGCTGCAACAAGCAAAATTGGACAAGAAGCGATTACAGCTGCAAAATCTGCTGGGACAGAGTTAGCCCTTTCAGCCATTTCCGCTGCTAAAGACGTGGCTATTGATAAAGGTAAAAAGACCATTGAGAAATTAAAGACTTGTTCATCTATTCAAAGTAAGAAAATGTCTAAAAAGAACGCGATTCGAATTCAAGACCTGGTGAAAATGGGACAGGGCATGAAAATAGTATGAAGATTTCTGTTGCGATGGCTTGTTATAAAATTGCGATTTCTTGCGATGAGAGACATTTAAATGAATTAAATAATTTTTTTATTATATAAAAAATGATAAGTACTGAGCGATTAAGAGTTACTGAGAACCCAGAGTATGATATTGGTATTGAAAAAGTTGATTTTTTTGAGTATCTTCCAACCAATCTCGATTTAAATTCTTCAGGCACGATTACTTTTGAGATTGACTGTCAATCGATTCAAACAGTACCATCAGAGGCTTACATTCTTATTGAAGGAGTGTTGAAAAAGAGCGATGGAACCTTTTACGATGCTAAAGACAACATTGCACTGGTGAACAACGCTTTGTTGTATTTGTTTAATGATGTGACTTATGACTTGTCGGGAGAGCAAGTGGAACGAGTGATGTATCCAGGTCCAGCCACCACCATACTTGGATTGATGAAATATCCTTATGGATTTCAGTTTGCTGATGGATTAAAACAGATGTGGTATATGGATACGTCAAATCTTGTTGAAAATGAAGGATTTAAAGTTAGACGAGACCATTTGTTTGCAGACACTACATCCGTTGGCGCTTTTTCGTTTAAAATTCCGTTGAAGCACATTTTTGGATTTTGCGAAACCTATGACAAAGTTGTTTACGGGTGTAGACATACCATCACCTTTACAAAGAAAGAATGCGATGATGCAATTTATAGAGCGGAAAGTGTTAGTGCAGGAATGATCAACCTTAAAAAATTCAGACTTTATATGCCTCGCGTTGAATTGGATATTTCGAAAAAGACTGATTTCATGAATTTAATGGCTCAAAAAATTCCCATTCAAGTGGCTTATAAATCAAACAAATGTGAAAGACAGCTTATTCCAGCCGGTCAAACAGAATTTACCTGGTCGCTTGGAAGAGTCACTGACAAAAGCATTCGAAGATTTATCTTGTTCGGACTTCAGACAAACAGAAATTCCAATCAAACAGTTAATCCGTCACTATTTGACCATTGTGATGTTAGCAATTTTTACGTGACTGTTAATGGAATAAAGTATCCAAATTACAATTACGACTTGAATTTTGGAGAAAAGAGAGTGGTCATGGCTTATTCAGATGCGTTCTCTTTTGATGAAAAATATTACGGCACAAATGATCTTGTTTGTCAATCAGGGTTAACCTTGCTTGAATATATAAAACTATATCCGTTGTTCTTTGTGGATATCAGCAAGCAAAAAGAAAGAGTGGCGTCGGAAACAGCTGAATTAGTGGTAAACCTTAAATTTCGAACTTCAACTATTGCAAATACCGTTATTTTTGCAGTGGTGATCTCTGACAAACTGCTTAAATTTGTTTCAGACGGAACCAACATGACTGCTGTTTATTAGTTTTTAATCTGAATAAAAATGGATAGCAAAACGTTAAAAGAATTGCGTGAACTAGGTAAAAGCCATGCGATAAAGGGTTACTCGGAAATGAAAAAGGATGAGCTTGTGAAAGCAATAAAAAACACAAGACCAGTCATTGGTGAACATTCTAAAGAATCATGATTTTTTGAATTGACTTAAAAAAAAAAATCTTGGTATAATAAAATGAGATATACAACATCGTATTTGAAAAATTTGTTGGATGAAAACGGCGTTAGTAAAACAGCAGATGATTTAATAACGTTGATGATGCTTGCGGTTGAAAATAATTTGATCAGTAAAGATGAGATTTTAGAAAGAGCAAAAGAAAAAAAAGTAAAGCCTCCTCCAAAAGAAAAAAAACCTGTTGATCCAAAATGGGAATGGCTTAGTTTAGTTAAGAAAAAACCCATCACTGTGAGAATAACCAACATTGAAACGGGTGAGGTGACTGAATACAAGTCTCTCTACAAAGCGATGGCAGGGACTGGACGTGGATGGAGATATTTAGAGCGTCGAGATGGAAAGGTTGATAATGGAATCAAGATTGAATTTTTAAATTCTGAAAAGCTTGAAAAACGTAAAAAGCAGCAAAATTGATTTTTTAACTTTTAACATGTTAAAAAATTGACTTAAATAAAATTCTTGGCATAAATAAAAAGATGGAAAGCGTGCAAAAGGATGATCTTTTAAATGCTCTTGATGATAGCTTTGAGTCAACTTCTGATACGGCTAAATCAAAAAGTTTGCTTAAATTTCTAAAAAACATAAGAAAACTTCCAAAGGAACATCGAATAATTTTCAAAGAAATGGTTGAAGTAGCACCTTTTGAAGAAGTGATCAGAAATTTAAAAGAAGACATTGATCTGCGTAATAAATTCCTGATAGGAACAAATTGGAAACTAAATGCTAGGGGACGTAATAATTGTCGTAAAATCACTGAACATATTAGAGAGATTGAAAATATGTATTCACGTCTTTCTAAATAATTTTTTAATTCTTTTCGCTGGGAATTAAAAAACGGTAAAAACTTTTCGAAGAAGAAAATATGCTGAAAGTGTGCCAAGATTTAAAAAAAATTGAATTGACTTAAAGAAAATCTTAGTATAATAAAAATGAGTATCTATTCTTCAAAACCAGATTTAATTGCTAAAGAGCGAAAACTTGAATGCATCGAAAAAAATTTTCTTTCCCTTAATAAAATGGGTGATAAAACTGATGCTAAAAAGCAAAAAGCAAAAACTTTCGCCAAAGAGCGAAAAATTGAAAGTGACATAAAGAAAAATCTTTCCGTAATAAAAATGGAAAGTAAAACTGTGAAAGATCGAAAAGTATCAATGGCATCATTAAGAAGGGATGCTAAAGAAAGAGCTATAAAAGACTATACCAGAATGACTAGGGAAGAGCTTGTTGAGGCTATTAAAACAACAAGACCTATCATTGGGTATGGACCTGCTACTCGTAGACGAACGACTGAGGGAAGACCGTTGCCTGTTAATGAAAGACCTACCGTGGTTAGGTTTGTTCAACCACCTGTAAAAGTTTCTGTAAAACCGACAAAAGTAAGGTTTGTTCAACCACCTGTAAAAGTTTCTGTAAAACCGACAAAAGTAAGGTTTGTTGTTGGTTCTGAAAGACCTGTGCCTGCCCCAAGACCTGTTCCTGTCCCAAGACCTGTGCCTGCTCAAAGACCTGTGCCTGCCCCAAGACCAAGGTCTGACGACTTGATTTCATTCGAACCTTCTACTCTCTTGCAAAATCGGGTGACAGGAGATGAACTCTCTATTCTTAACACACCGGTTATCGATTCAACAAACGTTATTACACCTAGACCAGTTCCAGCACCAAGACCTGGTTTATTTTCAAGTCTGACGGCAGTTGCAAAAAGTGTGGCGTCCTATGTTACAACTAAGTTTAATGATATTAAAGAATGGATAGATCCCTACGTTCCTGAAGTAGTCAAGAAGAATGTAAACGAATCAGTGAAACAAATCGATGAAAAGATAAAGTCTATCAAATCACTTGTATTAAGAACAGTGTATAAACAGCCTGTGTCAAAACCATTTACAGTAAAGTTTAAAATGACTGAACATTCTGCAGAGCGTGCTGTGAGACAATTTTCTTACAAGCCTTCTTCTCGATACCAAGACATTGCATCCTTTTTTAATTTGGTAAGAGAGTCTGCCATTCAAACCATGGAGGGAGAAAGAAACACCAAAGTAAGAATTATTTTAACGCGCGAAATGAAATCTGTAAGCATCATGACTGGTGAAGAAGTGACTCGGGAAGCAAACTTTTCATCCAACTCGGAAATTATTCTAGCGGCTACGGATTTAAGAACGTTAATAAGGCAAATGGAAGAAAAAATCTTGGAAAATAGTGTCAAATACAACAAGTTGGGATCTAATGGCGTCTTGTCCAAGATTTTAAAAATGGACATGAATTTTATCGACTATAGACCTCTCAGCGGTTCTTCCTACATGGAGCTACCTCCCAAGTTGAAAAACAAAAAGGCAATCATCAACATGGAAAACAACGACAATGAATGCTTCAAGTGGTGCGTCACCAGAGCTCTAAACCTTAAAAATAGAGACAACGAAAGAATTGATGATGACTTGATTCTAAAATCAGAAGAGCTCGATTGGGATGGAATAAAATTTCCTGTTGATTACCATAAAATCGACAAGTTTGAAGTGAATAATCCTGAAATTAGCGTAAACGTCTATGAGTATGAAGAAAAAGCACCTCAACCTTTACGAGTATCTGATTTTATGGACCGAAAGCATTGTGTTGATTTGTTGTATATTTCAAACGAAGAAAACAGCCATTATTGTCTCATTAAAAATTTCAGTCGGTTTGCCGGTTCTTCAGCATCGAAAAAGCAACATAAAAGATATTTTTGCAGAAGGTGCATGCAAGGTTTTGGTCAAGAAGAAAAGCTGCTATGATAATGCTCCAATGAGAATCGATCTTCCTAAAGAAGGGTCGACCCTTGAGTTTAAAAACTTTCAAAAGGGTATGAGACATCCGTTTGTGGTCTATGCCGACTTTGAAAGTTTTATCAAGCCCATCGATGACAGCACTGAATATAATAATAAAGAATCGTACACCAAACAATATCAAAAGCATGTTCCAAGTTCCATCGTCTATTATATCAAATGCTACGACGAGACCATTTACAAGGGAAAGCTTGAAACGTACACAGCTGAAAGCGATGATGATGACGTGGCTAAAAAATTTATCACCAGGCTTGAAGCAGACCTTAAAAAGATTTGGAACGACAGCGATTTACTACAACAACAATGGGAAAAAAATAAAATAGAAACTGATGAGGACAAGAAGAAGTTTGAAGCTGCAACTGAATGTCACATTTGCAATAAAGATCTTAACGGTGATAAAGTATGGGACCACTGTCATTTGACTGGAAAATACCGTGGTGCTGCTCATAATAAATGCAACTTGGATTATCAAATTCCAAAATTTATTCCAGTTGCCTTTCATAACTTGTCTGGCTACGACTGTCATTTATTCATCAAGAAATTAGGTGGAAAGCTCAATTGCATACCCAACAACGAAGAAAATTACATCAGCTTCTCGAAAAAAATCAAAGTAAGAGAATTTATCAATAAAAAAGGTAAACTTCAAGGAGTTTGGAAAGAAATTAGGTTTATTGACACCACCAGATTCATGCCTGACAAATTAGAAAAACTGGCTAAAAATCTAACCGACGATCAATGCAAAAACGTTAAAAAATATTTTTCTGAAGATAAACAGTTTAACTTGATAAGAAAAAAAGGCATTTACCCTTACGAATGGGTAGACTCGGTTAAAAAGTTTTCCGAAACGCAATTGCCTCCTATCAAAGCCTTTTATTCCAAACTGGAAGATGAACCAGCAAAAGAGGAAGACTACGCGCATGCACAAAACGTTTGGAAAGTATTTGGATGTGAAACCTTTAAAGATTACCACGAGCTGTACAACAAGTCTGACGTGCTGATTCTTGCAGATGCCTTTGAAAATTTTAGAAACGTATGCATAAAATGTTACGGCCTTGATCCCGCCTGGTATTACATCTCTCCTGGATTAGCCTGGGACGCCATGTTAAAGAAAACTAAAATTAAATTGGAATTGATAACCGATATTGACATGCTCAACATGATCCGAAAAGGAATACGCGGTGGAATCAGCATGATATCCAACCGACTTGGAAATGCTAACAACAAATACATGGACGAATATGATCCTTCAAAACCATCGAAATTCCTTCAGTATTTAGACGCCAACAATTTATACGGATGGGCCATGAGCAAACCTCTTCCCGTTGGAGGATTCAGATGGATGAATGATCTTCAAAATTGGCGCAGCATGCCATGCATACTTGAAGTTGACTTGAGCTATCCTGATGAGCTTCACAATTTACACAACGACTACCCTTTGGCTCCTGAAAGATTAACCATTGGAAAAGTAGACAAACTTGTTCCAAATTTAAACAAGAAAGAAAAATACGTCGTTCATCACGAAAACCTAAAACTCTATGAACGATTGGGTTTAGTCATCACCAAAATTCATCGTGGTATCGCCTTTGAAGAAGAACCCTTCATGAAAGAATACATTGACCTCAACACCGATAAAAGAAAAGAAGCTACCAACGAATCTGATAAGGAATTTTTCAAACTCATGAACAACTCTGTCTTTGGAAAAACAATGGAAAATATTCTTAAGCGCGTTGATGTCAGACTCATCACCACTAAAAAAGAAGCTTTAAAATTATCCAAAGCCCCTCGTTATAAACGAAACACCATTTTTGATGAAAACGTAATCGCAATTCACATGGAAAAAACAAAATGCTTTTACGATAAACCTGTTTACTTGGGAATGAGCATCCTCGATTTGAGCAAAACTTTGATGTTTGATTTCCATTACGGATACATCAAACCTAAATACGGTGATAAAGCCAAGCTGCTCATGACCGACACTGACTCACTTTTTTACGAAATCGAAACGGATGATTTTTTCAAAGACATTTCAAACGATCTTAAAAACATGTTTGACACGAGCAACTTTTCTAATAACCATCCTGCCATTGAAAACGTTGGCTTTGAAGTAGGATTAAATAATAAGACCATCGGCATGTTCAAAGACGAAGCCGGAGGAAAAATAATTAAAGAGTTTGTTGGACTTAGACCCAAGCTCTACTCTTACAAAATCACTAAAGATGAACACAAAAAATGCAAAGGGATGAAAAAGAACGTGGTCAAAAATAAGATTACTCACCAACATTTTAAAGACTGCTTATTGACTGGAAATGAACAACTTGCGACCATGAACGTTTTCAGATCTCATCTTCACGACATCTACACTGAAGAAATTAACAAAGTTGCACTCAGCGCAAAAGATGACAAAAGAATCCTATTGAATGATCACACCACATTGGCTATTGGACACTACAAGGTAAGAAAATAAAAAGGTATGAAAAATTTAGTTTATTTGAAACAAATTCTTCGAATTCTTACGCATCTTAAAAGATACACAAATGATTATTTTTATACTTCTTTACACATCCGCCATCTTGGAAAAAAAACATTGAACCCCCCATTACGCTATCCATGCGCCAGAACACTAATTAAAAACACAGCAAGAAGTTTTATTAATTCCTTAATGTCACCCTATGCAACGATATACATACCCTCCCATACTTAAGGGGTATCAATGCGCCAGAATCGGCCTTTTGTAGTAGTATCGGGTTAAAAGAAGAATTGCAATTCTAAAGTAATCCTCCCCTACGATAATAGTGAGACCATCTTAACACGGCTGTTCTGACGATAGATGATAGGTGATAGGTGATGATCTGGTAAAAGAAGATGTCAAGTTTGGGGTAAAACACCAAAATTTGGTCTAATGTCTAAATCGAATTTTCTCTTGTTACACAATATATAGAACAAGTCAGTATTTTATTCAAATCGTTAAGTGTGAAAATTAGAGATGCTGTAAACGACCGATAGGATCCTACTTCACCGTCATACCTAATAGTTTTTTACCACCACCAACACCTCTCTTACAATTACCAGATAGAGGACTTCAAAATCCAAACACATCGGACCACAAAAATCACAAGTTTCCATTCCATTTTGTCGGACGAGCAAAAGAGTTTGATGATGTTGTCCTACGCCTGGTATAGTGGTATTTAAGGTCCCACCCTACGATCTCTTCAGCCCATTTATGCTATCTCTTCTTAATATTTGTTACATTTTTTTGCATCTAATGTGTTGGTAAAAAATTTGGTTTTATGTCAACGATTGACGTCATTTTGCACTTTCAATCCTGAACAGCACCCGATCAGGCTAAGGTTAAAAATTTGTGACGTACTTTTAGGTGTGGGCATGAAAGCAAAAATGTTACGACCTGCTACAGGGAGGAGGGAGGTGTTAAAAATGGTTCGAAATTAAGTGACGTAATGTAAATACAACCACTTAATAGATTCTTCCCGAAACAGACTCACCTGATGGTGGACATTGACAAATCAGCCAAAACTCAACCTTCTTACTGGATTGTTAAATATTGGTAAAGCAAAAAAATATTGTAATCTTTAAATTCTATTTAAAAATTACAATGTTATTTTGAAATATATTAAAAATTTTGTTTACTAAACAAAAAAATTTTGAGGCATGCTTAAGAAAGGTAATGAGGTTCTTGAATTTCGATTGACAAAATCTTGTTAAAAATCTTTCTAACATTTTATTTTAACCAAACTGGGCAATTTTACTTATACTGATAAGTAATTATGAATTGAATTCAAAGGTTCCCTTAAAAAATCGTTGTTTTTTTCTGACTGACTTATTCAATCCAAGACATTATTTTAACATCAGTCATTTAACTTTCAATCTAAGATTTTTTTATTTAACAGGGGAGTGTAAAAGCTTGCTCTAAAAACACTGTGTGTGTGTTGTGTGTGTGTGTGTGTGTGTGTGTGTGTGTGTGTGTGTGTGTGTGTGTGTGTGTGTGTGTGTGTGTGTGTGTGTGTGTGTGTGTGTGTGTGTGTGTGTGTGTGTGTGTGTGTGTGTGTGTAATTACATATATATATATGTATATATATATGTATATATATATATATATATATATATATATATATATATATATATATATATATATATATATATATATATATATATATATATATATATATATATATATATATACACACACACATATATATATTACATATGTGTGTGTGTGTGTGTGTGTGTGTGTGTGTGTGTGTGTGTAATTACATATATATATATGTATATATATATATGTATATATATATATATATATATATATATATATATATATATATATATATATATATATATATATATATGCATATGTACATGTAATATTAAAATGCATCCATATAATATACAATGTAACTAAAGTTTAAAAAATCACTTTTTTAAGATATTTCTTTTTGTGAATTAATGATGTAATATCAGAAAAACCCTGAATACTGCATCATATGCACTAATTGTCTTCTTTACAGCTCATTCATTACTCTGAGCATTATTTGGTATTGTTTCAGAGATAATACTCTTCACACTGAAAGTCATGGTTGTTTCAATAGTAAGGTTAAAGGTTTGAAAAGGTTCTGAAATAGTTTCAAGGTACATAATTTAGTGAGAATTTAATCACCATATTAAGAGAGGAAGCAGAAGTTGTTTTCTGAGCAGAAAAGTCTTCGTATGAGGACTTTCTAGTTTTAGGGATCTGGTCCACTCTTAAAAACCACTATAATTGAGAATGACAAAGCAAACTGGTTAGTTTCACTGTGGTCAAACCAAGCCTCATAAATGACGCACTTCTCAATAACTTGCTCCTACATTTTCACTACCCTCAAGGTGGATCCTCAGTTATTATATATCTTTAATTTCGAACCACATTAAATAATACATGACCACCACATTCCACATTGTGTTCCAAATTCTTAATGTTTAGTTTTTTGCCCCTGAAGATTGTTTGAAATAAAGTTAGTTTGTACAGCATACATATATTAAGGTTAATTTCTGTTCAAGTAGATCCTCTGCTTTTAGCACTGCATAGTCTTTTTTTATGTCTTCCTGAGTTAAGAGAGAAGTAGCTGAGAACATTTTGAATACTTAATATGTGAAATTTGAAGGCAAGAAACTGCAGCAACTTTAAAAGCATAAAACCTTATAAACATTAGTAAACAAACATACTTTTTTTTTCTATAATCTTTCCTGATATAAAAAAATTTCTTTTTTTAAGAAATCAAATATTTATTTTATAAGGAACTATTTTATTTGTAAAATTTAGTTTATAAAACAACTTTTTTTGATAATATATTGTGATAAGTAAGTTTCACCAGATTCTCTTTAAAACTAAATTTTTTTTTTTTTTTTTTGCAATTTTTTAGTTTACTTAAAAAACTTTTCAAACTCAAATTTTTTGTTTTTGTAAAAAAATACATGCATGCTATGTCTATATTTTTTTATAAACACTTTTTTTTTTAGATATAGTTATCAATTACAACTTGTTACTCAGTTTAACTTCCTTTAATATTTGTAAATGGATTTATCTGCAGTAAGTAATAGTTATATACTTTTAAACTTAAAATGATAAATACAATAGTGTTTACATATTTATCTTAATGGTTTCTAGAAATAAGGCCTTACTCACTTTATTGGAATACACAACAAGTGTAATTAAGTTGAGAAATTACAAATGTCATTAGAAATGTGTTATTTAGGTACAAAGTTCAAATTTTAGTAATGAACAACTGCTTTAAATATCAGTTAAAATTTTTTTTTTTATTTGTAAAAAACTTTTTTTTTTATCTGTATTACATGCAAAATCTTTTTGTTTAATTTAGGTAGTAAATGAGCTGCGTAACAGTTACAATAGTGGCTGTATGCGAAGTATTGAATCCCGATTGCATCAACTTCAACGTCTTAGTGACATGCTTGATGAAAATGAAGATTTGATATTTGACGCTTTGTATAAGGATCTTCACAAAGTATGAATTGCATAAATACAAGATTTTTTCTTATTTTAGAAAATCTCAAATTAAATTTACTTCAGTATACTTTTCTTGTAAAGTTTAAAAATCTGAGATATTTTTTTTTGCCTTTTTTCTTTTTAAGTTTCATATACATCCTATCATTACTTGCATTTACCTCACTACACATGTAGGCTCTTAACAGCTAGCAATCATTATGTTGCACTCAGCAACTGCTTTTAAAATTATCAATATAGTTGTATACCAAAAAAAGCCATGAAGATTTTTAATTTTTTTACTGGATTAGTTAAATGACTTTCTTAAAGATGATGCGCTTGTATTTGATGACATTCAACCTATGTTAATTGCAATTAATGTATTGTTTTTGAGCTTAATCAAAAATTATTGAACATAATTCAAGAAACTTCAATCTTGGTGTTCCTTTATTTATTTTGAAAGTCAATGATAACTTTTCATTTGTTGCTAATCATAATGGCACCAGCAGTTATGCACCAGCCTGTTATGCACCAGCCTGTTATGCACCAGCCTGTTATGCACCAGCCTGTTAACTTTTAACATTATAGTGCTAAATTGAATACCAATGTGCATATCATTATGTTTACGGATATATTTTAAAACATAAGCTGTTTTTTTTATGATAACACACCTAAAATAAAACAATAATTTAGTCAAGACTCAAGATCTTTTTTTTTTTTGTCACTCTACAAGTGCTGGTTGGAGTATAATTGTTATACATGTAAAAAAAAATAAATTTTATAGAACTTTGTAAGCACTAATTGAAAAGGTTTTTTTTTTTTTTAGAAAAGCAAAGTCTTTTCACTATAAGCTAAATAATACTTTACTTCATAAACATTTTGAACAATTATGTTATATCACTCCTTCTTTAGCATAAGTATTTTTCTGTAAAATATTTGAAAAGATTAGAAAAGTTTTTACATTTTTAGCTATTTTTTATTTTAAAAATCGTAGTAAAATAGTTTTTATATTTTTTATAATGATTTGATCTAGTGTAAGGTGGAAGCAAATCTCATGGAATTACTTCAAGTGCGAAAAGAAATTGGTGACTGTAAGTTTGACACAATTATTATAATTGTTTGTTTTTGGAACTATCTTTTAAATTTGTGCTCTAAGTATTATTATTATTTTTTTTAAATAGTTATTATTTTTGCTATTATTATCTTTATTATTATTGTCATTATTATCTTTATTATTATTATTATTATTATTATTATTATTATTATTATTATTATTATTATTATTATTATTATTATTATTATTATTATTATTATTATTATTATTATTATTATTATTATTATTATTATTATTATTATTAGCACATATTATTATTATTATTATTATTATTATTATTATTATTATTATTATTATTATTATTATTAGCATATATTATTATTAGCATATATTATTATTAGCATATATTATTATTAGCATATATTATTATTAGCATATATTATTATGAAGTATTATTTAAAAAGATGTTAAGAACTATAATTTTTCTTAAATTAAAAAAATAATAATTCACTTCATCAAGTCTCTAACTTTTATTTTGACTTTTCTATCATCTTAAAAGATGTTAAAGTAACTTGAACACACGATCTTCCTCTAGCAATATGTTTTTTTTTAATTGATCAAAAACATTCTGAGTATTTAAAGTTTGATATTTACATCTGGCATTCATTTTTTTTTTTTGCATCTGACATCTGATATCATTGCTAATGCAGCTTAGGTGTTTCAGAGATCAGCAACCTGATATATTTTGTGACTATTTATTTCAAACTTTGTAAGGGCATTATTTAACTTGGAGCAAGTCAGCTCTTTTTTAACTTTCTTTATAGAACTTAAATAAAGTTGTATAGTAAAGTTGTTTACTTATTGCCTAAGTTGCAGGTAGAGAAAATACTTCCACATTGGCTGGGTGAGTTATTGTGTTTGTCACCTAATTCAAAACATTTTGAGAGCTAGTGCACAAACCCTTCAGTTAGTTATTTAAATAGGTATTAATGCTAAAGTAAATTAAATCAATTGAAATATTTGATGATGAAAATGAATATAATTTTATTTATATTTTTGTTCTTTTATTTGTAATTAATATTATAAATAAAAGAACCAAAAATATAAATAAGATTATAAATTATAATATAAAAAAATATAAATAAAAATATAAATTATACTAATATTAAATCTTATCAACATGTTACAGAAAGGTTTCTGCTACTAAATACATGTTACACTTGTGTTGTTTGAACTGATATTCAGTTTTTAAATAGACTGTTTGAAACCCCATTCATTAAGGAAAATAATTCTGGTACTAAATGTTGCAATACAGCAGTTGAGGTTTACAAAACTGTTCATCAGGCTCCTTCATCATATTTCTCAAAATTAATCTTTTTAGGTTATCAAAATCTGGAAAGCTGGATGGCACCAACTAAAGTGTCTCCAGACTTAATCAATGCACTTAATAGTTGTGAGATTCGCCCAGAACCAAAAGGTGTTGTTTTAATTATTAGCCCATGGAATTACCCTGTTAACTTATTGCTTTCACCATTGGCTGGAGCATTGGCAGCAGGTCTGTTTGAGATTTTTTTAATGTATGAATATATATATATATATATATATATATATATATATATATATATATATATATATATATATATATATATATATATATATATATATATATATATATATATATATACACACACACACATATGTATATATATGTATATATATATATATGTATGTATATGTATATACATATATGTGTGTGTATGTATATGTATGTATGTATGTATGTATGTATGTATGTATGTATGTATGTATGTATGTATGTATGTATGTATGTATGTATGTATGCATATATAAAAATTTCTATGAATAATAGGAATAATTACTTAAAAATAAATCTTTAAAGGTAATGTGGCTGTGATAAAGCCCTCAGAAATGGCACCAAATGTGGCTAAGGTGTTTGAATTACTCATTCCAAAGTATTTGAATAAAGTAAGTAGTTTTTTTTTAGAAAAATTTTTTGTTACTTTTGTTATATCAAAGAGCTTCACTATTTGATGTCTGTTTACAAGAATCGCAGCATGATTTTCCTTTTGAAATCATATTTATATTTTCTACACTTCACTTATGCAGATCTTTTTTCTTCTTTAAGTTGTCTCTTTAGACAATCGAATTGGTTTTTAAATCAGCATCCACGCATCGTGTGATGTCTTTTTCTATTTTAATCGCATTAACTCTCTGTGAAAAATGTCAAACAATAAGTTCATAGGAATTTTCAAATTCTGTTTCTCTTAAGATTTACACTACTATATTCCATTATTTATTATTTCAATAATCCAGTAAATTCTCTAAATTCATAATTATATCATTTGCTCAGCTGTTGGCACTCCAAATTTTACCTACCCATGAAGTGACCATTTTTTATAGCTTTTTTTTTGATCATTTTTCAATCTCAATGATGAAATTAAGCTTTGAAAACATTGTAAATGGTTGACAACTTTCATCTAAGAAATGTTTACTATCATTTATAAACTAAGAAAACTTTAGCACTTTGATTTAAAACATGTCGATCTGCAATTATTTTCTTAACTTAAATGAAGTGTTATTGTTGACTATCATCACTCTTGGTCTGAAATTAATTATTTTTGCAAACATAAAACTATGACAAATGAATAGGATCCAGTTGACTAAAAAGTTTCAATGGGTTTGAGGCAGACTAAACATGTCAATATCTCAAATATTATTCTACTGATATTGAAAGGAAGATAAAAAGTATATAATATAATGTAATATTATACAATATAATATTATATTTACATATTTTTTCAGAAGCTTTTTCTTTATTGAATAAGCTTAGAAAATTCTTTGTTTTTATGCAGAACTCGTAATATTTCTCGATATTTTAGAATTGTGTTCAATTAATTAATGGTGGTGTCCTTGAAACAACTGCACTTCTTAAACTGCGATTTGATCACATTTTTTTCACTGGGGCTCCATCTATTGCCAAGATTGTAATGAGAGCTGCTAGTGATTACTTAACCCCTGTAACTTTAGAACTAGGGGGGAAAAGGTGAGTTGGTAAAAAGTTATTAGATTGCTCATATCATTAGATATAGGAAATCAATAGCAAAATCTAACATTAATTCATTAAAAGATTTTAATGTTATAGCATTAGTTTAAAACTATATCAATGGATTATTTAAATAAACATTTTTAAAATGTTCAGGTGTTCACGGGGTTCTAATGTTTTCTAAGCTGAGTTTATGAAAATTTGTGTGAAGTAAAGTAAAAGATAATTAAGAAGATAAAAGTTACAATAGCATAAATAATTGAAGTTATATTGAGAACTGCTAAAGATAATATTTTATGTAATAACTATAAATACCAAAAGTAATATATCCAAAAACGGTCTATGCCAAAATTGCCAAAATTGATCATTTCAGTTAAGATCATGTAAAAAAGGATTGTCTGAAATGTTTACTGTGCGGTGCACTTCTAAAACTACTAAAAAAGAAGTTCAGAGTGCTGTTTTAAATAGTACGTAGAGGTATTGTTTTTATCTATTTAGTTTTTAAAGTTACTATCAAATGCATTTAAGTATTTCCACTTTTTTGTGTGTCTCTACTGTTATATTTTCATGTTGTAATTTGCGTAATGACACAGATTTTTTTCAAACTCTGGACCTCTGTTTTTGCTCCATTATTTTTTTCACTGATTTTACTTTCTTTTTTTAAATAAATGTGCAGTTGGTTGTTTTTCTAGATTAATATATTATTAAATTTAAAACCTATTTTTGTAAGCCCTTACTTTTAATTAAAAATTTGATTTTATGGTTTCTTTTTAAAACTTGGGCTTTATGCCTTTTTTTTCATACAATGATTTGTTGCTATGAGCTAACTGATTTTGTCTTGCAAAGGTGTATTTGTGTTGAAGATGATGTGAAAGATACTTGAATTTGTGTTTTTAGTAATCTGTTACTGATTCACCTTTACTTTTATATTGTTTTTATAATTTGTTGCTGTTTTTTTTCTTTAGCCCTGCTATCATTGATGAGACATGTAATCTCGACACAATTTCTCAGCGAATTGTTTGGGGAAAGTTCTGTAATGCAGGGCAGGTTAGCTATTACTAACTGTGCAAATTTTATAATTTAAATTAGTCTGCATAGCAATCAACAAGTAATCAATCATGAAAGCCTACAATTAATATGGAAGTTTATCATTCAAACAATTCAAGTGTTGAACATCAAAAGTACTAAATATTTGCCAGGCAGTTTATTTGGACATTCCCAAAATCAGTAACAAAAATGCAACTCTTATCCGTACTTCAGCTGTACAGCATTTTAGTCTTAATCCAGCCAGCTTGAACTGTTCAGCTTGAATCATTCATCAATTCATGTTAAAAGAATTAAACCATTGCAAAAAATTACATTGAAATTGACAAATGAATACAAAGCAGCAGTTCCTCTCCTATCATCCTGGGATGGAAAACTGCTGCAAGACCAGAAATATTGTTTCTCAATCTTAGTATCTGATTTAGGGGTTTATTTTTTTGTGTGTAATAAAGTTGCCATCTGAAGCAGTTTACAAAACAATCCTAGCTTGGAACATCAACAGAAATGTTTTGACACCATATTATGGTACTTATTGAGCAAAATCTAGAGTAGAACTCTGCTGTGGTATGAAATGTCGTAACTGCGTAAAGTTGTTTTAGCAGTAATCGTTATGCTTCCTTTTGATTTTTTGAATAAAAGCTTTTTTACAAAATTTTAAAATAGATTTTCTAGGAAACAGCAATTTTTTGAAAAGACAAATTTTCCAACATGAATATCATGTAAATTCACATACTCTGTTGTTTGTGAGTTGATTACATTTCCTGAGAAACAGTGCAACAAGTTTCTTGATGATTACTAATCCGTCATTAAGATTTATAAATTCATATTAGATTTTAACTTCTTATGATTTACAATAATATGAATAAACAAATAGTGCCCGTCCACTAAAAATCACTCATCTGTGTGTGTGTGTGTGTGTGTGTGTGTGTGTGTGTGTGTGTGTGTGTGTGTGTGTGTGTGTGTGTGTGTGTGTGTGTGTGTGTGTGTGTGTGTGTGTGTGTGTGTGTGTGTGTGTGTGTGTGTGTGTGTGTGTGTGTGTGTGTGTGTGTGTGTGTGTGTGTGTGTGTGTGTGTGTGTGTGTGTGTGTGTGTGTGTGTGTGTGTGTGTGTGTGTGTGTGTGTGTGTGTGGGGGGGGGGGGGGGGGGCTACCAGGAGGAACGAACTATTTTTCCTTTTTTAGTGACATATTTAAACAATACCATATTAGGTACATATATATCTTGAATTTGATTTGTTTAATCTAATTTTTAGACATTTTCTATTCTTCATTTAGACATGTCTGTCAGTTGACTATATATTGTGTATCAGAAAATCTCAAGACGCTCTTGTTAAATCGCTAAAAAAAGCTATAGTCAAATTTTATGGTGACGATCCAAAAGAATCTAAGAGTTATGGCAGAATCATAAACGAAAGACACTTTGAGTATAAAATATCTTATAATTTCTTTAATTTCTTTTTTTTTTTTTTAGCAGTTTTGATAAATCGAAAGACTTCCTTACTTTAGGAGAATTTGCAAGTTAATCAATTCGTCAAAAATTGCTTACGGTGGTGCAGTTGACAAAAGTACTTTGTATATCGCGCCAACAATTCTAACAAATGTCACATCAGATGATTCTGTAATGAATGAAGAAATATTTGGCCCACTCCTCCCTATTCTTCCTATTGATACAGTTGAGGAAGCTATAGAGTTTGTTAATTCAAGGTAAAGAGATTTGTTCTATTAAAAAAATGCCATTTTTACTAAACCATTTATCTCCGCCTATTCTATTAGTATTTTTAAGTTTGTGTTTTTTTTTCTACCTTATTTTTGCATTTATATTCTCTGAATTTAGAGAAAAACCATTGGGCCTATATGTCTTCTCTAACAATTCATCTGTGGTGGAGAAGATTTTAAGCCAAACGTCTTCTGGAGGCGTTTGTGTCAATGACGCTCTTGTCCACGGCGGTGGTAACTTGGAAAAATCTTTTTTGTTTTTATTATTAAGCAAAATAAAGGCAACTGCAAGTCCATAAGTTTTTGTTTTTTTTTACCATAAGTAGCAGTGGCATTTATTTCCATTAGTGATTTATTTGTGCGTTTAGTTCCAAATCTTCCTTTTGGGGGAATTGGCGAAAGTGGTATGGGAGCTTATCACGGAAAAGAATCGTTCGACGTCTTTTCGCATAGAAAGTCTTGCTTATTGAAAAACCAGAAATTTGAATTTACGAACGCGTAAGTTTTACTTTTTTATGCTTAGAATTTTTTTTTCTTTCGCTATCATCATTCCTACGTTTTCTTATCAATTTTTGAAATAATTTAGTATCCGATACCCCCCCTATGACGAAAATTGGGTTGTGATACGATGGTTAGATTGGTTGCTTAGACCGAGTTTAAGACGTCGCTCTCGTTTCACTTTGTTTCATTGGTCCCTTTTTGCGCTTATATTTGCGCTCGTTCTTAAAGCTTTGGCGTACTTTTAATTTTGAAAATTTTCTTCTAAAATAAACTGTGGTTAACTCTTATTGTTATTTTATTTTATTTTTTTTAAATAAATAATCTTAATATTAGTATTGTAAAAATATTATCATGTTATTTATAATTTACTATTTTGAAAACATAACTCACGTTTCATAACACGAAAACTTAAAAAGTCGTAACCAAAAAAGGACTGGGCATCGACTTAATTCCAGAACGATGCAGCTCCTGAGAGCTTTTTTTGATTGGTTGAATTTGATGAGTGTTTTTTTTTTTTTCTCTTCTTTTTTTTTTTTTTTTTTTTTTTTTTTTTATATATATGATTGTAAGGATAAGTAATATAAATCCATTATATTTGTATAATTGTAATGTAAAATTAATATAAATAATTTTGATTACTCGGTGAGGATTGCACAAAAATTGTAAAACAACGCCACATAGATCAAATTATGCTGAATAAATCAAATTATGAAAAATGGACCAGCGTGTAAGAATTATAAATTATGAAAAACGTACTCGCGTGTGCGATTCGTAAGTTATAGAAAACTTTTGACAATCGTTAACTTTGTAAAAAATCATTTGTATGAAACTTAACGTTTTGTGTTGTAACGCTGTTAAAAAAAATGTGATACTCTTCTTTTATTGAAAAATACTTCACGTTTGATACTGGTTTAATAAATAACGTGCATAATTTTTTTTTTTTTTTTTTTTTTTTTTCTTTTTTGAGGTAGATAAGCTGTTGTTTTTTTTTTTTTTCATAAATTTGTCTCGCTTATCTAGTCGTGAAAACCCAATTTATGGAAAATTTTTTAAATATTTGAAGCAACTGGCTTTAAATATTTTTTTTTCCTTAACAGATAAAACCTGGCAAAAAGTAATTTTTAACTATAGAGATCTAATATCTGAATCAGTGTTACCAAAACACGGAATATTTTTCTTACAGCTACAAGTGCTAGGGGGGGGGGATGACATTACATTATTCTAAAAAACATTAAAGAGAGAATTGAGCAAAATATCTTAGGAACCACACTGATCTAAATAAAAGTGTCATAAACATTTCCTAAATATATTGGAAAAATTCCTCTATTCAATCGGAGAAAATCACAAAAACGTTCAAAAATCAATTTTAAAAAGGAACCTTCAAAGTATAAAGACTTCCGAAAAAAACGTTAAAATGCTCCAGAAATCATAGTCTCATTTTCATGTTTTCATTCATCATCTCTTTTGAATTGGGCTAAGTGTTCTCTCTGTCTTTGTCCCTTTAGTGACGATTTCCTGTCTGATTAGTATCAAATAACCAGCCATGACAGACGACTTGTTAACTAGTCCAAAAATCCGAGATCCGAGAAACAGAACAGCGTTCATTAACTTCGAGTTCAAATTTTCTTTAAACTGTAAAAGTTCTGTTGGGCGAAATGAAATGTTGCGCTGAAACGTTTTATTTGGAAGAACAAGCTGATTCAATGCAATGTAACAATAATTGAATGCGAAATGATGGGAAGAAAACTTATGAGGATATTTCAGTCAGGATTTCACCTCATTGAAGGTATTACGGATTAAAATACGTAAAAAATTATCATCTTGCCTCATTCGAGAAAAAAAGTGTCACGAGGATTATTTTCAACGGAATACTTATTCTAAATACACATAAATATTTTATAAATCAAAATGCCCTGACGTTTTTCTATAGGAAACTTAAAGATACGTTAGGATAGCCAGTTGATAGGTAGAGAACCTACAAATAGGCTGGAACTTTTTGAAATAAAAAGTATGAGATAAAATTAGATAAAAAATAAGATAAAATATGCGCAAGGGAAAAAATTTAAGTTTATACACACATAAAGTTTGTGGTCTCCATGTCGGGTCGATCTGTCGGGGTCGTTCCGTCGGGTCGATCAATTAATACATATAAAAATAACATAGAAGTTTAAATTATATAATAAATTGCTTTAAAAAAAGCTGTTTTTTAAAATATTACATATAACTTTTAATTTTGCTTACACTTTGCTCTGTTTTTGGAAAATGACTACGGACCAAAAAGGACACTTTTTGGCGCGGATTTCTACTATTTTCTTAAAATTAGGAATACTAAACGCGAACAGATGATAATTTTTGGTCAGTTGAAAACAGAAGTCATCTTGCATAACAGTAGGTAACAGCAAAATTATATTTATCACCTCCCATACGCAGTGTTATTGTTTTTTAGGTGATTCGTGCAGATTATTATAATAATCCGTAAGGAAACTAACAACAAAAAAAAACCAGAAAAAGTTCTGGATGACCTAACAAGACTGCAAAACTACTTAATTCGATAAATGTTTCAAAGTCGAAAATTGACTGCACAGTAACTGATAATCGGCCAAATATTTGTGGATATAAACCCTTGACTAATTCAACTAATAAAAGATGTATACAAAAGCGTGAGTTGAATGCACAAGTTGCTATGAAAAAATCACTGTTACAACGACAAAATAAAAATTAAATAATTAACAAAAGGCAGAAAGTCCTTTGGGTTTGCAGTTTCAAATATGTGAACCATCACATGTTTTTTTTTCGTCGATGCAAGAATAAAAGAGAATTGGAGGTTTGTTCAAACGCTCAAATATGAATCAGCGTTTTTTAAAAGGGCGAACTTGCACAAAACACTTATGTCAAAGTCGCCCTTTTAAAAAACGCTGATTGAGGTAGCTCAGTAATGATTAGGGTTTAGTTTGGGATTAAAATCTGTGAAATGCATTCGTGACTGAAAGAGTGTCACTTTTACTTAAAACGATAATCAAGACGATGAGAGGATTTTTTAAATTTGAAAAGACCAAAATCAAAGAAAATTTATTTAACACAATAAATGAAATGATCATTACTCGTAGGAGTATATAATTTCATAAAGTTAAATTTGTTGTTTTTTTTTTTGTTGCAAAAAAATTCATATTTTTGTTGCGAAAGCACTTTTCTTTTTCTTTTTTTTTTTTGAATTTATTTTAAAAGACAGAGTTTGGCTTGCAAAAATTAGAAGGAAAGAGAAATCGTAGAAAACTTGCAAACAAGTCTGATTTATATTTTATGATTGCGAAAAGAACTGTTCAGTTTTTTACCTCAGAAAAATTTTAAATTTTCAGATCAGTTGTTTACAAACTACAGATCTGCATCTATATATAGGATTTACATAATGCTCATATATATATATATATATATATATATATATATATATATATATATATATATATATATATATATATATATATATATATATATATAACCCTAATGTCTGTCTTGTCTTATAGATGAAAATACTTGAAGCCAAGCAAAACAAATCATTTAAAAATTTAAAATATGTGCAAATGCTGAATTGATGGGTTATGGAGGGTCTTATCAGTATGTCAAGCGCTTTAGATAACTGTACAATTGAAATTTAATAAAATGACTCAAGAGCTCATTTTAAGAGCTCAACTTTTTGTACACAAAAAACGTCATAAAAAAACAAAATGCCGGATTATTGTATAAATTATTCAAATACCTTTAAAAAGGTTCTTTTTTTAAATAACTTTTTTTTCAATTTTTACATTTTTTTTCAATTTTTACATCTTTATACATAATTTCTGCACTTTGGAAAAATGCTGAAACATTTCAGTTATGGATTTCTAAAAATTATTTGAACAACGACGGCTTTCTCTTATGTTTTTTTTTTTTTTTGAACATTTGTTTTGACTACAAAAACAAATCAATTTGCAGAGTCAGCGTTATTGTCAAATAGATTACGGTTACTAGGAAGGGTCCGATGTTAATTTAAACAGCTATTAAATTCTTGTTAACAGTTTGATGATTTTGAAAGAAGAGCATTGAAGATTATTCATCATATTATCCTTGTAGGTGTTATTTATTTATTTGTTTGTTACTATTATTATTAAGTTTGAGATGGTCTTGTCTGTCTGGTCTTATCAGTTTAAAATACTTAAAGCAAAATAAATCATCAAAAAATTACCTCAAAAAATTTAGAACATGTGTAAATGTTGAATTAGAAATAAAATATTTTTTTAAACAGGTTTCTAAATTTTAAATTCATCTTTTCGTCTTGAATTGTCTTAATTTACACGTACGACACTTTTATTTTCCTTGGCTAACTCCTTATGGTTATGCGGAACAAATAATTAAACTTTTTTTTTTTATTGATTTTTTTCTTTCTTAATTATTTTTATCTTGACTATTAATTTTTCTTATAAAAGTACATTTCACTTTTCAAATGTTTAAAAGTTTTTACTTACACTTTATAAACTGTTTACACTCGATATCTTCTTAAATGTGTTTTTTCTTTCTTAGCAATCAGGCTTAAAAGGAAGGACGCTTCCTACAGAGATATCCCTGCTGGTTTTAGTAACATAAATAGCTGACATTTTTACCATTATCACGAATTCAAATTGTAAGAAGTTTTACGCAGCTATATAACTGTAAAAGTAAACACAACTGGTAAAATTGAACGACTACCCCATCTGAAACGACACTGTGCTTTTATTTTCGCTCACTCATTCCTCGTTTTGCTCTGTTTGCCTGCGCTGCTTAATGTTTTCGTTTTCTATGGGCTGTGGTGCTATAATGTAAAAATAACAATTCGCAAAGAGATTCTCAAAAGATAATTCTTCGACAGATAACATTGTTATGGTTCAAGCCTCGACAAAAATTCACTTTCATAAATATAACTGCTCACCTCATATCTTTGGATGAGACTTCTGCTCACCTCGTATCTTCTTTGGATGAGACTTCTGAAATAAAAATTAGTAGTAAAGTTGGAAGAAGATTTTTTTTGTAGATCATAAGTTTAGAAAAAACATCATAAGACACCGTCTAAGAGTTGCCATGTTCTCTACCAAAAGCGAAGACAAGATTCAAGTATTTTTTGATTTATATACAAATACTTTAAATATATAATAATGGTTCGCCGGTGTAATACTTTAACTATTATGCAAAATTGTCATTCTTCACCTTATAAATATGCATATATATATATATATATATATATATATATATATATATATATATATATATATATATATATATATATATATAAAGGTATATATAAATTTATATCAGTATAAATATAAACTTATATGTAAGTATATATGTAAGCATATATATATATATACATACATATATATATATATATATATATATATATATAATATATATATATATATATATATATATATATATATATATATATATATATATATATATATATATATATATATATATATATATATATATATATATACACACACACACACACACATATATATATATTTGTTTATATAAACCGTGCCATGCAAACATTTTACATTGTATAAACAAATTATCTTTTGCCAGACTTCAGATGAAAAAGACAGCGCATCAAGTGCTGAAAATCCAAATGAATTAAGTTTCTGACTAACCGATTTTCTAAATTAACATCAAGTGGATTTTTGAAAAAGAGATGGGACTTATAATACGAGTTGTTTAACCTCTGGCATTGACAAAGAAGACCATCAGAATAGTAAAATGTCATAAGACAGCTTATGAAGATCTATTAAAATGTTTGCTTGGAATCCTTAAAGATAACATTCAGGAGCAGACCAAAAAAAGTTTATTTTTCTGATAACATTTAGAGTAACCAAAGAAAATCGCGACTACTTACCACGGTGCTAAAACAAATATTAATTTAAATCGTTAACCTTATAACTAATTAAAAGCGAGAAATGATATTCATCAAAAAAGCTTAAAGAAAAAATGATCCGTTTGCCGACATTTTTAAGCGAGTTAATGTCAATAACTTGAACTTCAATATAACAAAATAAAGACGCCGACGGTTTAGGCTAAAAAAAAAAACGTCATGACGTCATGACGTCATGACGTCTTAAACTCAAAGCAAACAAACTTATGTTCACTTGAGCAAAATGTTTTTTTTCAACAACTTCATTGATACCTAAATTTGGATTATTTTTACGTTTAACTAAAAATAACTTTTCGACCCGGTTTTTCGTTTAAAAAAAAAAAAAAGCATCATTTTTTGTTTGCTAACATCGAGGTTGGTAATAAATGTGAATTTATAACCAAGACCATCCATATCAACATCCATATAAACATCCTGATTAACAATATTATTTATTTGCAAGTTCCAAAGTTTTGTTTTGAAGCATATTTTTTCAATAGACGTTTAAGTAACGCAGTTTACTTATCCGCGTGATAACTATTAGTAAGAAATAATAAACGCTTGTAAGAAAAATTAAGAAAATTGTAAATATGTATTTTGCAAATAAAACATTTGTACGCTGAGGCATCGATTTTCAACGAGACTTCAAATAAAAGACTTCAAATTTTTTTGGTTGTAAACAATAAAAATAGGAAAAAGTGTTAATAATCAAAAAAATATTTTGAGCTGATGAACACTCGCTAATAAAAAATAAAAAATTAGCAACCGCTTTCCGAAAGTCAACGACTTCTCAAAAATGAACAAATAAAAAAAAATCTTGTTCTCTCTGAATTTTTAAAAAGATTTCAAAGGAATTTGTTTGTATTTAAGTGAAAAACTTTACAGTTTGTTATTCTAGGTGTGCTCTCCAATACCGTTGAGGACTGAAGCTAATCTTTTTGACTCTTTCTCGAGAGAACTGCTGCGTAATCTAACCCAGGCCCGTTCGTCCTCCCGCTCAAACAACTCAATAGTTAAGAAAGAACTGTCAGGATGGATTTTTAATGATTCGAAATGCAAAAGTTATTGCGTTGATGGTTTTCGTGAGCTTCTGCAATATCCGCATGCAGAAGATTTTGTTTCAAACATGAAGCCATTTTGCGGAAATGGTTCGGGATTGTACAATGAAGACACCTATAAAAATTTTTGTGATTCTTCTTCATCTAATGATTCGGTCCGACCATCACCTTGCAGCAGCTTCGACGGTTACAATTCCGATACTTTTGATACTGATCAGACTGATTTTGGTTACAGCTTGAAATCGCCTTCTCAGCAGCATCTTCTTCAGCGCCAGATGCGTAAGCCGCCTCACGGCTATTTATGCCACCTATGTTTTTGCAAGGGCCATTTTATCAAAGATTGTCCTGAGGTGTAAATTTTATATTTATTATTTATCAAAACGAACTTCCAAAATTATTAAATTATTCCCAGAAACGCTGAACTTCCAAGTTTATTAAATTATTCCCAGAAACGCTGTTTTTGATGTTTGCAAACACGTCACAAAAGTCCCTCCTTTTTTTTTTTAAGTATATTTGGAGTTCAATACGCAAATAAATTTTCTCACAAAGAGGAAAAAATGCCAACGCTAGTACGTTTAAACCAGAGTTTGGATCGTTCACTAAATTACTTTTATTCGTAATCATTTTTTTTTTTTTTTTCTAAAAAAAGATCTTCCTTTTAAGTTTTCTTGTAACCTGAGATGCATTTTTTAATAGGCGAGACCAAAAGGCGAAGGACTGACACCTTATCAAGGCAAAAAACGTTGTTTTGGAGAATACAAATGTCCAACGTGCAAGCGAAAATGGATGAGTGGAAATTCTTGGTCAAACATGGGTCAAATGTGCATCAAATGCTCTATTCTTGTTTATCCTCATAAACAAAGACCACTGGATAAACCTGATGGACTCGACGTTTCAGACCAAACGAAAGAGCATCCTCAAACATTATGTGAAAAATGCAAAGTTTTAGGATATTATTGCCGAAGGGCGTCCAGTTAAACGAAACAATTTAAAGCCTGGGTACGAAACCTTTTTTTTATTTAAAATTTAGCTGGTAAGATTATGAAAGGTTATCACCGAAGAACGTAACTTTAATATTCTACAATTGCCATGAATACCTTAAATGGCATACGGAATCCTTTTTTTGCGTATTGAAGGATGCATACTGTCGATGCTGTAAACATTAGCATATTCGTTAATAAATAGTTTTGTTAAAAATAATTCATTAAAGTTCAAATAGCAGAAAAAAAGTTCAAATAGCAGAAAAAAAGAAACGAGAGAAATTTTTTTTTCAGAAAAAAATGTTTCGAGTTTCTTAGTTTTTAATGATAATCGCAAATTGTTGTACATATATATTTTTTATATATATATTTTAAATCTTTACATTCTAGTTTATATTTTTTACTCTTGTTGCGTTTATAATTTTATAGATATTCATGTTTATATATAATTAGGAACATTCATTTTAAATTATACGAAAGTTTGGTGAAACATATAATCATGTAAATAAACAAACTGCTCGGTGTAAAATTCCACGAAATCTTAGTAAAAACAGTTAACTTATTTTCAACTTTTGTTTTGATGAACGACGGCCCTGAAGTGAAAATCTTAAGTGAGTTAGTAAAATTCCTATATTACCAACTGATTGTACAATAATAAAGTTAATGACATTTAGGCAAAGTAAATAAAATAATCAGAAAAAGATTTTTTGAAAACTAGGAACTTCTTGAAGAAACTTTTGGAATGTCTAAAAACGATAATCATTTAAAAAGACACCTAAAAAAAAATTTTTTTAAACAAATCATTTTAAGAAGCAAAACTTGATGGATTTTTTTTTATATAAGAATTATCTATAAAAAAAACAAGGGCATCTTCAAGGAGGACGTAATCAAAAGAAGCCACTATCTATAAAATTAAGTTTGGAATTTCATTTTAAATGGGCGCTAATTAAACAGGTTGGAGAAGCAAATTTGGAACTAAAAAAAAATCTTTGTTGAAGAATCTATTAGAGCTAAAACTCCTCCTCCCCACTTCCAGTCCTTGAACCCCCAAAAGGAGGTTCTCTGAAAATCGCGACGGACCTCAAGAAAATCTCAACGCACCTCTAGAACTTGTGCAATTTTTGGCAACCTTTAGTGAAAATGATGTAACAACGGTAAGTAAAATGTGGATTTTTAAAAATTTATTTAGATGTTATTTTAAAAAAATTTTGGGATAATTGTTTTAATCAGGGCTGTCGAAAGTTTAAAGTGGAAAAACAAAGTGGAGGCGGCACAACTACCGCCACTAGTGGTGGATGAATCACAACATTTTTTTTCAAATGTAAGAATCTTACTGAAAGAAATACAACTAGAAAAAAACTTTTCGTGGTACATAATGTTTTACTGCCGTATTTAACCGAAATGTAAAAATTTAAAAAAAGGGGATTGAAAGCAGAACTTTGTGTGACTAAGGAAGTAATGGAAGCGTTATAACGGAAGCAGAAGCAAATACTATTTTAGTATTTTGTAAGAATAGATGCGGATGTGTAGATTAGAAATTCAACGAGGAAAGAAAGAATAAAGTCTTTAAAAAATCCTCTTTGGATGAAGTGTGTTACGTTTATTTTAATTTTATTGTCAGTATTCAAAACTTAACATCAAAACTTATATTTAACAAAAAGTAATTTCGCATTTTTCTACCACCAAAGTTTATATATTACTTCCAAAATAGTTTTTTAGTTTCCAAAAGTTAAAAAATAAAGTTTGAAGTTTAAAGTTCGCTAGAAAACTTTTCAGCTCATTCGTACAGACAAATCAGTGGGTCTAGCACTCTTTTTTTATGGCTAAACACTTTTTTTGTTTGCTTCTTGTTTTTGTTTAAAAATCATCCCTTATAATTACGAAAACTAAAAATCAAAACAAAACGTGCTTTGAATATTTTCTTATCGTTGTAGTAAGTATTGCCTCGCAACGGCGGAGCTAACAATTTAATCCAGAAAGAGTTAGGGAGGGTAGAAAGGGCTCAATTTCAGCTTTTATTCAAAACAAAATGAAAAATGCTTATTCGTTTGCAACGACCTTTAAGGGTTATCTTCTTAAAAATCGAAATATGTTAAAAACTAATTAAATAATCTCGCGATATTAAATCCAATAAAAATTATTTTTCATCAAAAGAATCAAATAAAAATACAGTTTTATTTGATTCAAAGTCTTAAACGTGATAGATTTTACAATAATAAGCTATATAACAATTATTATATTGTAAGTTTTTATAGAATATAATTACAATTACTTTGAGTTAACGCAAAAAGTTATTGTGTGACACGAGAAATACGCATGCATATGAAAAAATCCCCCGCTGTCATAAGTTTTGAATGACATTTGTATTAAAGCTGCAAGTTGTAGGAATAAGAAAATTCAATTGAAATAAGTCATAAAAAATAAACGTTGCTAATTAAAGAGAGAGAGAAAGAGGGGGGGGGGGGTTATCTTTTTTAAACAGATATTTTGATTTTTTTGATTGTTTTTTCCGAAAATAAAGAATATCAAAAGTAATGTCCAGCTTTTTTCAATTATTCAATTTCAAATGTTTTCTTTCTAAAAAAAAAAAAAAAAAAGAAAAGAAAAGAAAAAGAAAATCTGCTATCTACATTAAAAAAAAAAAAGAATTAGAAGAAACCTTTCAAAATTGAGTCTTAGTTTTATAAAGATGCGTCATTTGAATTTACTGTGTTAACCATAACTTAAAACTGGTTGGTTAGACAAATTTGGCAAACATTTTGAAGACTGTCGATTTTCCGTTGAGGCAGCAACAGTAATATTTAGAACCTACAAACCAAAATAAAGCTGGTTAAAGTTGTTAAAACTTCAAAAGAACACTTACCAAAAGCAATAACATGCCTAAAATTTGCAAAAAAATTTAATTCTTAAAATTTTTGACGTTTTGTTGTTAGGTAACATGAACATTTCTTTAGAGGCCCAGCAATTTTAAACTATAAAATTTTGAGTTTGCAAAGTTTTTTTTTTTTCTTTTGGTTTTTTGTTGGACTTCTTGTGCTATAAATTAGATTCTAATTAAAAATTCGTTTTTTAATTAACTTAATTTTTAATTTTTAAAGTTGGGGGCTTAAACGTTTAGCTATTAGCAGTTTAGTTTTTCGTTTCTAAAAGTAAAAAT